>NW_027511368.1:0-25792 GCF_048772815.1 Callospermophilus lateralis
GCTTCAACCTAGAAGAACAAAATTTGGTGAGCCAATTGGGATTTGTGTACTGATCATTACCACCAAGTATCATCAAGATTGGGTGAAAAAATATTTGCTGGTATTTCGGAAACTTGTAATTTCTTAGAAGCTTGGCTAACTCTCTCAATGAAAGTGCTTTTCCACAGTCTGTGCCTAGGGCTACTTGAAGAGGAAACAAACGAAAGAAACAAAACTGAGAACTCCTTTATTTTGTCAAGTTTCAAAGAGCTACTACAAACCATGTTGGATTTAGAGTTCCAAATTCATATATCTATATAGGAGAGAACAGAGGGAAACCTAAATATAAAAACTGCTACTGTAGGCGAACGCTTCAACCTAGCAGAACACAAATTGGTGAGCCAAGTGGGATTTGTGTACTGATCATTAGCAACAAGTATCATCAAGATTGGGTGAAAAAATATTTGCTGGTATTTCAGAAACTCGTTATTTCTTAGAAGCTTGGCAAGCCATCTCAATGAAAGTGCTTTTCCAAAGTGTGTGCCTAGTGCTAATTGAAGAGGAAACAATCCATAGAGACAAAACTGAGAACTCCTTTATTTTGTCAAGTTTCAAAGAGCTACTACAAACCATGTTGGATTTAGAGTTCCAAATTCATCTATCTATATAGGAGAGAACAGAGTGAAACCTAAATACAAAAACTGCTACTGTAGACGAACGCTTCAACCTAGAAGAACAAAATTTGGTGTACCAAGTGGGATCTGTGTACTGATCATTCCCACCAAGTATCATCAAGATTGGGTGAAAAAATATTTGCTGGTACTTCGGAAACTCGTTATTTCTTAGAAGCTTGGGAACCCCTTTCAATGAAAGTGCTTTTCCACAGTCTGCGCCTAGGGCTACTTGAAGAGGAAACAACCATAGAGACAAAACTCAGAACTCCTTTATTTTCTCAAGTTTCAAAGAGCTACTACAAACCATGTTGGATTTAGAGTTCCAAATTCATCTATCTATATATGAGAGAACAGAGTAAAACCTAAATATAAAAACGGCTACTGTAGACAAACGCTTCAACCTATAAGGACATAATTTGGTGAGCCAAGCGGGTACTGTGTACTGATCATTACCACCAAGTATCATCAAGATTGGGTGAAAAAATATTTGCTGGTACTTCGGAAACTCGTTATTTCTTAGAAGCTTGGCAACCCCTCTCAATGAAAGTGGTTTTCCACAGTCTGTGCCTAGGGCTACTTGAAGAGGAAACAAACCATAGAGACAAAACTCAGAACTCTTTATTTTGTCGAGTTTCAAAGAGCTACTACAAACCATGTTGGATTTAGAGTTCCAAATTCATCTATCTATATATGAGAGAACAGAGTGAAACCTAAATATAAAAACTGCTACTGTAGACGAACGCTTCAACCTAGAGGAACAAAATTTGGTGAGCCAAGTGGGATTTGTGTACTGATCATTAGCAACAAGTATCATCAAGATTGGGTGAAAAAATATTTGCTGGTATTTCAGAAACTCGTTATTTCTTAGAAGCTTGGCAACCCCTCTCAATGAAAGGGCTTTTCCACAGTGTGTGCCTAGTGCTAATTGAAGAGGAAACAATCCATAGAGACAAAACTGAGAACTCCTTTATTTTGTCAAGTTTCAAAGAGCTACTACAAACCATGTTGGATTTAGAGTTCCAAATTCATCTATCTATATAGGAGAGAACAGAGAGAAACATAAATATAAAAACTGCTACTGTAGACCAACGCTTCAACCTAGAAGAACAAAATTTGGTGAGCCAAGTGGGATTTGTGTACTGATCATTACCACCAAGTATCATCAAGATTGGGTGAAAAAATATTTGCTGGTATTTCGGAAACTTGTAATTTCTTAGATGCTTGGCAAACTCTCTCAATGAAAGTGCTTTTCCACAGTCTGTGCCTAGGCCTCTTGAAGAGGAAACAAACCATAGAGACAAAACTCAGAACTCCTTTATTTTTTCAAGTTTCAAAGAGCTACTACAAACCATGTTGGATTTAGAGTTCCAAATTCATCTATCTCTACATGAGAGAACAGAGTGAAACCTAAATATAAAAACTGATACTGTAGGCGAACGCTTCAACCTAGAAGAACACAATTTGGTGAGCCAAGTGGGATTTGTGTACTGATCATTAGCAACCAGTATCATCACGATTGGGTGAAAAAATATTTGCTGGTACTTGGGAAACTCGTTATTTCTTAGAAGCTTGGCAACCCCTCTCAATGAAAGTGCTTTTCCACAGTCTGCGCCTAGGGCTACTTGAAGAGGAAACAAACCATTGAGACAAAACTCAGAACTCCTTTATTTTGTCAAGTTACAAAGAGCTACTACAATCCATGTTGGATTTAGAGTTCCAAATTCATCTATCTATATATGAGAGAACAGAGTGAAAGCTAAAGATAAAAACGGCTACTGTAGCAAACGCTTCAACTTAGAAGAACATAATTTGGTGAGCCAAGCGCGTACTGTGTACTGATCATTACCACCAAGTATCATCAAGATTGGGTGAAAAAATATTGGCTGATATTTCGCAAACTCGTTATTTCTTAGAAGCTTGGCAACCCCTCTCAATGAAAGTGGTTTTCCACAGTCTGTGCCTAGGGCTACTTGAAGAGGAAACAAACCATAGAGACAAAACTCAGAACTCTTTATTTTGTCGAGTTTCAAAGAGCTACTACAAACCATGTTGGATTTAGAGTTCCAAATTCATCTATCTATATATGAGAGAACAGAGTGAAACCTAAATATAAAAACGGCTACTGTAGCAAACGCTTCAACCTAGAAGAACATAATTTGGTGAGCCAAGCGAGTACTGTGTACTGATCATTACCACCAAGTATCATCAAGATTGGGTGAAAATATATTTGCTGGTATTTCGGAAACTTGTAATTTCTTAGAAGCTTGGCAAACTCTCTCAATGAAAGTGCTTTTCCACAGTCTGTGCCTAGGCCTCTTGAAGAGGAAACAAACCATAGAGACAAAACTCAGAACTCCTTTATTTTGTCAAGTTTCAAAGAGCTACTACAAACCATGTTGGATTTAGAGTTCCAAATTCATCTATCTCTACATGAGAGAACAGAGTGAAACCTAAATATAAAAACTGATACTGTAGGCGAACGCTTCAACCTAGAAGAACACAATTTGGTGAGCCAAGTGGGAATTGTGTACTGATCATTAGCAACCAGTATCATCAAGATTGGGTGAAAAAATATTTGCTGGTACTTGGGAAACTCGTTATTTCTTAGAAGCTTGGCAACCCCTCTCAATGAAAGTGCTTTTCCACAGTCTGCGCCTAGGGCTACTTGAAGAGGAAACAAACCAAAGAGACAAAACTGAGAACTCCTTTATTTTGTCAAGTTTCAAAGAGCTACTACAAACCATGTTGGATTTAGAGTTCCAAATTCATATATCTATATAGGAGAGAACAGAGGGAAACCTAAATATAAAAACTGTTACTGTAGGCGAACGCTTCAACCTAGCAGAACACAAATTGGTGAGCCAAGTGGGATTTGTGTACTGATCATTAGCAACAAGTATCATCAAGATTGGGTGAAAAAATATTTGCTGGTATTTCAGAAACTCGTTATTTCTTAGAAGCTTGGCAACCCCTCTCAATGAAAGTGCTTTTCCACAGTCTGCGCCTAGGGCTACTTGAAGAGGAAACAACCATAGAGACAAAACTCAGAACTCCTTTATTTTGTCAAGTTTCAAAGAGCTACTACAAACCATGTTGGATTTAGAGTTCCAAATTCATCTATCTATATATGAGAGAACAGAGTGAAACCTAAATATAAAAAGTGCTACTGTAGACGAACGCTTCAACCTAGAAGAACAAAATTTGGTGAGCCAAGTGGGACCTGTGTACTGATCATTACCACCATGTATCATCAAGATTGGGTGAAAAAATATTTGCTGGTATTTCGGAAACTCGTTATTTCTTAGAAGCTTTTCAACACCGCTCAATGAAAGTGGTTTTTCACAGTCTGTGCCTAGGGCTACTTGAAGAGGAAACAAGCCATAGAGACAAAACTCAGAACTCCTTTATTTTGTCAAGTTTCAAAGAGCTACTACAAACCATGTTGGATTTAGAGTTTTAAATTCATCTATCTATATAAGAGAGAACAGAGTGAAACCTAAATATAAAAACTGCTACTGTAGACGAACGCTTCAACCTAGAAGAACAAAATTTGGTGAGCCAAGTGGGATCTGTGTACTGATCATTACCACCAAGTATCATCAAGATTGGGTGAAAAAATATTTGCTGGTATTTGGAAACTCGTTATTTCTTAGAAGCTTGGCAACCCCTCAATGAAAGTGCTTTTCCACAGTCTGTGCCTAGGGATACTTGAAGAGGAAACAAACCATAGAGACAAAACTGAGAACTCCTTTATTTTGTCAAGTTTCAAAGAGCTACTGCAATCCATGTTGGATTTAGAGTTCCAAAATCATCTATCTATATAGGAGAGAACAGAGAGAAACCTAAATGTAAAAACTGCTACTGTAGACGAACGCTTCAACCTAGAAGAACAAAATTTGGTGAGCCAATTGGGATTTGTGTACTGATCATTACCACCAAGTATCATCAAGATTGGGTGAAAAAATATTTGCTGGTATTTCGGAAACTTGTAATTTCTTAGAAGCTTGGCTAACTCTCTCAATGAAAGTGCTTTTCCACAGTCTGTGCCTAGGGCTACTTGAAGAGGAAACAAACGAAAGAAACAAAACTGAGAACTCCTTTATTTTGTCAAGTTTCAAAGAGCTACTACAAACCATGTTGGATTTAGAGTTCCAAATTCATATATCTATATAGGAGAGAACAGAGGGAAACCTAAATATAAAAACTGCTACTGTAGGCGAACGCTTCAACCTAGCAGAACACAAATTGGTGAGCCAAGTGGGATTTGTGTACTGATCATTAGCAACAAGTATCATCAAGATTGGGTGAAAAAATATTTGCTGGTATTTCAGAAACTCGTTATTTCTTAGAAGCTTGGCAAGCCATCTCAATGAAAGTGCTTTTCCAAAGTGTGTGCCTAGTGCTAATTGAAGAGGAAACAATCCATAGAGACAAAACTGAGAACTCCTTTATTTTGTCAAGTTTCAAAGAGCTACTACAAACCATGTTGGATTTAGAGTTCCAAATTCATCTATCTATATAGGAGAGAACAGAGTGAAACCTAAATACAAAAACTGCTACTGTAGACGAACGCTTCAACCTAGAAGAACAAAATTTGGTGTACCAAGTGGGATCTGTGTACTGATCATTCCCACCAAGTATCATCAAGATTGGGTGAAAAAATATTTGCTGGTACTTCGGAAACTCGTTATTTCTTAGAAGCTTGGGAACCCCTTTCAATGAAAGTGCTTTTCCACAGTCTGCGCCTAGGGCTACTTGAAGAGGAAACAACCATAGAGACAAAACTCAGAACTCCTTTATTTTCTCAAGTTTCAAAGAGCTACTACAAACCATGTTGGATTTAGAGTTCCAAATTCATCTATCTATATATGAGAGAACAGAGTAAAACCTAAATATAAAAACGGCTACTGTAGACAAACGCTTCAACCTATAAGGACATAATTTGGTGAGCCAAGCGGGTACTGTGTACTGATCATTACCACCAAGTATCATCAAGATTGGGTGAAAAAATATTTGCTGGTACTTCGGAAACTCGTTATTTCTTAGAAGCTTGGCAACCCCTCTCAATGAAAGTGGTTTTCCACAGTCTGTGCCTAGGGCTACTTGAAGAGGAAACAAACCATAGAGACAAAACTCAGAACTCTTTATTTTGTCGAGTTTCAAAGAGCTACTACAAACCATGTTGGATTTAGAGTTCCAAATTCATCTATCTATATATGAGAGAACAGAGTGAAACCTAAATATAAAAACTGCTACTGTAGACGAACGCTTCAACCTAGAGGAACAAAATTTGGTGAGCCAAGTGGGATTTGTGTACTGATCATTAGCAACAAGTATCATCAAGATTGGGTGAAAAAATATTTGCTGGTATTTCAGAAACTCGTTATTTCTTAGAAGCTTGGCAACCCCTCTCAATGAAAGGGCTTTTCCACAGTGTGTGCCTAGTGCTAATTGAAGAGGAAACAATCCATAGAGACAAAACTGAGAACTCCTTTATTTTGTCAAGTTTCAAAGAGCTACTACAAACCATGTTGGATTTAGAGTTCCAAATTCATCTATCTATATAGGAGAGAACAGAGAGAAACATAAATATAAAAACTGCTACTGTAGACCAACGCTTCAACCTAGAAGAACAAAATTTGGTGAGCCAAGTGGGATTTGTGTACTGATCATTACCACCAAGTATCATCAAGATTGGGTGAAAAAATATTTGCTGGTATTTCGGAAACTTGTAATTTCTTAGATGCTTGGCAAACTCTCTCAATGAAAGTGCTTTTCCACAGTCTGTGCCTAGGCCTCTTGAAGAGGAAACAAACCATAGAGACAAAACTCAGAACTCCTTTATTTTTTCAAGTTTCAAAGAGCTACTACAAACCATGTTGGATTTAGAGTTCCAAATTCATCTATCTCTACATGAGAGAACAGAGTGAAACCTAAATATAAAAACTGATACTGTAGGCGAACGCTTCAACCTAGAAGAACACAATTTGGTGAGCCAAGTGGGATTTGTGTACTGATCATTAGCAACCAGTATCATCACGATTGGGTGAAAAAATATTTGCTGGTACTTGGGAAACTCGTTATTTCTTAGAAGCTTGGCAACCCCTCTCAATGAAAGTGCTTTTCCACAGTCTGCGCCTAGGGCTACTTGAAGAGGAAACAAACCATTGAGACAAAACTCAGAACTCTTTATTTTGTCAAGTTACAAAGAGCTACTACAATCCATGTTGGATTTAGAGTTCCAAATTCATCTATCTATATATGAGAGAACAGAGTGAAAGCTAAAGATAAAAACGGCTACTGTAGCAAACGCTTCAACTTAGAAGAACATAATTTGGTGAGCCAAGCGCGTACTGTGTACTGATCATTACCACCAAGTATCATCAAGATTGGGTGAAAAAATATTGGCTGATATTTCGCAAACTCGTTATTTCTTAGAAGCTTGGCAACCCCTCTCAATGAAAGTGGTTTTCCACAGTCTGTGCCTAGGGCTACTTGAAGAGGAAACAAACCATAGGGACAAAACTCAGAACTCTTTATTTTGTCGAGTTTCAAAGAGCTACTACAAACCATGTTGGATTTAGAGTTCCAAATTCATCTATCTATATATGAGAGAACAGAGTGAAACCTAAATATAAAAACGGCTACTGTAGCAAACGCTTCAACCTAGAAGAACATAATTTGGTGAGCCAAGCGAGTACTGTGTACTGATCATTACCACCAAGTATCATCAAGATTGGGTGAAAATATATTTGCTGGTATTTCGGAAACTTGTAAATTTCTTAGAAGCTTGGCAAACTCTCTCAATGAAAGTGCTTTTCCACAGTCTGTGCCTAGGCCTCTTGAAGAGGAAACAAACCATAGAGACAAAACTCAGAACTCCTTTATTTTGTCAAGTTTCAAAGAGCTACTACAAACCATGTTGGATTTAGAGTTCCAAATTCATCTATCTCTACATGAGAGAACAGAGTGAAACCTAAATATAAAAACTGATACTGTAGGCGAACGCTTCAACCTAGAAGAACACAATTTGGTGAGCCAAGTGGGAATTGTGTACTGATCATTAGCAACCAGTATCATCAAGATTGGGTGAAAAAATATTTGCTGGTACTTGGGAAACTCGTTATTTCTTAGAAGCTTGGCAACCCCTCTCAATGAAAGTGCTTTTCCACAGTCTGCGCCTAGGGCTACTTGAAGAGGAAACAAACCATAGAGACAAAACTCAGAACTCCTTTATTTTGTCAAGTTACAAAGAGCTACTACAATCCATGTTGGATTTAGAGTTCCAAATTCATCTATCTATATATGAGAGAACAGAGTGAAAGCTAAATATAAAAACCGCTACTGTAGCAAACGCTTCAACCTAGAAGATCATAATTTGGTGAGCAAAGCGCGTACTGTGTACTGATCATTACCACCAAGTATCATCAAGATTGGGTGAAAAAATATTTGCTGATATTTCGGAAACTCGTTATTTCTTAGAAGCTTGGCAACCCCTCTCAATGAAAGTGGTTTTCCATAGTCTGTGCCTAGGGCTACTTGAAGAGGAAACAAACCATAGAGACAAAACTCAGAACTCTTTATTTTGTCGAGTTTCAAAGAGCTACTACAAACCATGTTGGATTTAGAGTTCCAAATTGATCTATCTATATATGAGAGAACAGAGTGAAACCTAAATATAAAAACTGCTACTGTAGACGAACGTTTCAACCTAGAAGAACAAAATTTGGTGAGCCAAGTGGGATCTGTGTACTGATCATTAGCAACCAGTATCATCAAGATTGGGTGAAAAAATATTTGCTGGTATTATGGAAACTCGTTATTTCTTAGAAGCTTGGCAACCCCTCTCAATGAAAGTGCTTCCACAGTCTGTGCCTAGGGCTACTTGAAGAGGAAACAAACCATAGAGACAAAACTGAGAACTCCTTTATTTTGTCAAGTTTCAAAGAGCTACTACAAACCATGTTGTATTTAGAGGTACAAATTCATATATCTATATAGGAGAGAACAGAGGGAAACCTAAATATAAAAACTTCTACTGTAGGCGAACGCTTCAAACTAGAAGAACACAGTTTGGTGAGCCAAGTGGGATTTGTGTACTGATCATTAGCAACCAGTATCATCAAGATTGGGTGAAAAAATATTTGGTGGTACTTCGGAAACTCGTTATTTCTTAGAAGCTTGGCAACCCCTCTCAATGAAAGTGCTTTTCCAGAGTCTGCGCCTAGGGCTACTTGAAGAGGAAACAAACCATAGAGACAAAACTCAGAACTCCTTTATTTTGTCAAGTTTCAAAGAGCTACTACAATCCATGTTGGATTTAGAGTTCCAAATTCATCTATCTATATAGGAGAGAACAGAGAGAAACATAAATATAAAAAACTGCTACTGTAGACGAACGCTTCAACCTAGAAGAACAAAATTTAGTGAGCCAAGTGGGATCTGTGTACTGATCATTATCACCAAGTATCATCAAGATTGGGAGAAAAAATATTTGCTGGTATTTCGGAAACTCGTTATTTCTTAGAAGCTTGGCAACCCCTCTCAATGAAAGTGCTTTTCCACAGTCTGTGCCTAGGGCTAATTGAAGAGGAAACAAACCATAGAGACAAAACTGAGAACTCCTATATTTTGTCAAGTTTCAAAGAGCTACTACAAACCATGTTGGATTTAGAGTTCCAAATTCATCTATCTATACAGGAGAGAACAGAGGGAAACCTAAATATAAAAACAGCTACTGTAGACGAACGCTTCAACCTAGAAGAACAAAATTTGGTGAGCCAAGTGGCATTTGTGTACTGATCATTAGCAACAAGTATCATCAAGATTGGGTGAAAAAATATTTGCTGATATTTCAGAAACTCGTTATTTCTTAGAAGCATGGCAACCCCTTCAATGAAAGTGGTTTTCCACAGTCTGTGCCTAGGGCTAATTGAAGAGGAAACAAACCATAGAGACAAAACTAAGAACTCTTTATTTTGTCAAGTTTCAAAGAGCTACTACAAACCATGTTGGATTTAGAGTTCCAAATTCATCTATCTATATATGATAGAACAGAGTGAAACCTAAATATAAAAACTGCTACTGTAGACGAACGCTTCAACCTAGAAGAACAAAATTTGGTGAGCCAAGAGGGATCTGTGTCCTGATCATTACCACCAAGTATCATCAAGATTGGGAGAAAAAATATTTGCTGGTATTTCGGAAACTCGTTATTTCTTAGAAGCTTGGCAACCCCTCTCAATGAAAGTGGTTTTCCACAGTCTGTGCCTAGGGCTACTTGAAGAGGAAACAAACCATAGAGACAAAACTGAGAACTCCTTTATTTTGTTAAGTTTCAAAGAGCTACTACAAACCATGTTAGATTTAGAGTTACAAATTCATATATCTATATAGGAGAGGACAGAGGGAAACCTAAATATAAAAACTTCTACTGTAGGCGAACGCTTCAACCTAGAAGAACACAATTTGGTGAGCCAAGTGGGATTTGTGTACTGATCATTAGCAACCAGTATCATCAAGATTGGGTGAAAAAATATTTGCTGGTACTTGGGAAACTCGTTATTTCTTAGAAGCTTGGCAACCCCTCTCAATGAAAGTGCTTTTCCACAGTCTGTGCCTAGGGCTACTTGAAGAGGAAACAAACCATAGAGACAAAACTCACAACTCCTTTATTTTGTCAAGTTTCAAAGAGCTACTACAATCCATGTTGGATTTAGAGTTCCAAATTCATCTATCTATATAGGAGAGAACAGAGAGAAACCTAAATATAAAAACTGCTACTGTAGACGAACGCTTCAACCTAGAAGAACAAAACTTGGTGAGCCAAGTGGGATCTGTGTACTGATCATTACCACCAAGTATCATCAAGATTGGGTGAGAAAATATTTGCTGGTATTTCAGAAACTCGTTATTTCTTAGAAGCTTGGCAACGCCTCTCAATGAAAGTGGTTTTCCACAGTCTATGCCTAGGGCTACTTGAAGAGGAAACAAACCATAGAGACAAAACTCAGAACTCCTTTATTTTGTCAAGTTTCAAAGAGCTACTACAAACCATGTTGGATTTAGAGTTCCAAATTCATCTATCTATATATTAGAGAACAGAGTGAAACCTAAATATAAAAACTGCTACTGTAGACGAACGCTTCAACCTAGAAGAACAAAATTTGGTGAGCCAAGTGGGATCAGTGTACTGATCATTAGCAACATGTATCATCAAGATTGGGTGAAAAAATATTTGCTGGTATTTTGGAAACTCGTTATTTCTTAGAAGCTTGGCAACCCCTCTCAATTAAAGTGCTTTTCCACAGTCTGTGCCTAGGCCTCTTGAAGAGGAAACAAACCATAGAGACAAAACTCAGAACTCAGTTATTTTGTCAAGTTTCAAAGAGATACTACAAACCATGTTGGATTTAGCGTTCCAAATTCATCTATCTATATATGAGAGAACAGAGTGAAACCTAAATATAAAAACTGCTACTGTAGACGAACGCTTCAACCTAGAAGAACAAAATTTGGTGAGCCAAGTGGGATTTGTGTACTGATCATTAGCAACCAGTATCATCAAGATTGGGTGAAAAAATATTTGCTGGTACTTCGGAAACTCGTTATTTCTTAGAAGCTTGGCAAACCCTCTCAATGAAAGTGCTTTTCCACAGTCTGCGCCTAGGGCTACTTGAAGAGGAAACAAACCAGAGAGACAAAACTCACAACTCCTTTATTTTGTCAAGTTTCAAAGAGCTACTACAATCCATGTTGGATTTAGAGTTCCAAATTCATCTATCTATATAGGAGAGAACAGAGAGAAACCTAAATATAAAAACTGCTACTGTAGACGAACGCTTCAACCTAGAAGAACAAAATTTGGTGAGCCAAGTGGGATCTGTGTACTGATCATTACCACCAAGTATCATCAAGATTGGGTGAAAAAATATTTGCTGGTATTTCGGAAACTCGTTATTTCTTAGAAGCTTGGCAACCCCTCTCAATGAAAGTGCTTTTCCACAGTCTGTGCCTAGGGCTACTTGAAGAGGAAACAAACCATAGAGACAAAACTGAGAACTCCTTTATTTTGTCAAGTTTCAAAGAGCTACTACAATCCATGTTGGATTTAGAGTTCAAAATTCATCTATCTATATAGGAGAGAACAGAGAGAAACCTAAATATAAAAACTGCTACTGTAGACGAACGCTTCAACCTAGAAGAACAAAATTTGGTGATCCAAGTGGGATCTGTGTCCTGATCATTACCACCAAGTATCATCAAGATTGGGTGAAAAAATATTTGCTGGTATTCCGGAAACTTGTAATTTTTTAGAAGCTTGGCAAACTCTCTCAATGAAAGTGCTATCCACAGTCTGTGCCTAGGGCTACTTGAAGAGGAAACAAACCATAGAGACAAAACAGAGAACTCCTTTAAATTGTAAATTTTCAAAGAGCTACTACAAACCATGTTGGATTTAGAGTTACAAATTCATATATCTATATAGGAAAGAACAGAGGGAAACCTAAATATAAAAACTTCTACTATAGGCGAACGCTTCAACCTAGAAGAACACAATTTGGTGAGCCAAGTGGGATTTGTGTGCTGATCATTAGCAACCAGTATCATCAAGATTGGGTGAAAAAATATTTGCTGGTACTTCGGAAACTCGTTATTTCTTAGAAGCTTGGCAACCCCTCTCAATGAAAGTGCTTTTCCAGAGTCTGCTCCTAGGGCTACTTGAAGAGGAAACAAACCATAGAGAAAAAAACTCAGAACTCCTTTATTTTGTCAAGTTTCAAAGAGCTACTACAAACCATGTTGGATTTAGAGTTCCAAAATCATCTATCTATATATGAGAGAACAGAGTGAAACCTAAATATAAAAACGGCTACTGTAGACGAACGCTTCAACCTAGAAGAACAAAATTTGGTGAGCCAAGTGGGATTTGTGTACTGATCATTAGCAACCAGTATCATCAAGATTGGGTGAAAAAATATTTGCTGATATTTCGGAAACTCGTTATTTCTTAGAAGCTTGGCAACCCCTTCAATGAAAGTGGTTTTCCACAGTCTGTGCCTAGGGCTAATTGAAGAGGAAACAAACCATAGAGACAAAACTCAGAACTCTTTATTTTGTCAAGTTTCAAAGAGCTACTACAAACCATGTTGGATTTAGAGTTCCAAATTCATCTATCTATATATGAGAGAACAGAGTGAAACCTAAATAAAAAAACTGCTACTGTAGACGAACGCTTCAACCTAGAAGAACAAAATTTGGTGAGCCAAGAGGGATCTGTGTACTGATCATTACCACCTAGTATCATCAAGATTGGGTGAAAAAATATTTGCTGTTACTTCGGAAACTCGTTATTTCTTAGAAGCTTGGCAACCCCTCTCAATGAAAGTGCTTTTCCACAGTCTGTGCCTAGGGCTACTTGAAGAGGAAACAAACCATAGAGACAAAACTCAGAACTCTTTATTTTGTCAAGTTTCAAAGAGCTACTACAATCCATGTTGGATTTAGAGTTCCAAATTCATCTATCTATATAGGAGAGAACAGAGAGAAACCTAAATATAAAAACTGCTACTGTAGACGAACGCTTCAACCTAGAAGAACAAAATTTGGTGAGCCAAGTGGGATTTGTGTACTGATCATTAGCAACCAGTATCATCAAGATTGGGTGAAAAAATATTTGCTGGTACTTCGGAAACTCGTTATTTCTTAGAAGCTTGGCAACCCCTCTCAATGAAAGTGCTTTTCCACAGTCTGCGCCTAGGGCTACTTGAAGAGGAAACAAACCAGAGAGACAAAACTCACAACTCCTTTATTTTGTCAAGTTTCAAAGAGCTACTACAATCCATGTTGGATTTAGAGTTCCAAATTTATCTATCTATATAGGAGAGAACAGAGAGAAACCTAAATATAAAAACTGCTACTGTAGACGAACGCTTCAACCTAGAAGAACAAAATTTGGTGAGCCAAGTGGGATCTGTGTACTGATCATTACCACCAAGTATCATCAAGATTGGGTGAAAAAATATTTGCTGGTATTTCGGAAACTCGTTATTTCTTAGAAGCTTAGCAACCCCTCTCAATGAAAGTGGTTTTACACAGTCTGTGCCTAGGGCTACTTGAAGAGGAAACAAACCATAGAGACAAAACTCAGAACTCTTTATTTTGTCAAGTTTCAAAGAGCTACTACAAACCATGTTGGATTTAGAGTTCCAAATTCATCTATCTATATAGGAGAGAACAGAGAGAAACCTAAATATAAAAACTGCTACTGTAGACGAACGATTCAACCTAGAAGAACAAAATTTGGTGAGCCATGTGGGATTTGTGTACTGATCATTACCACCAAGTATCATCAAGATCGGGTGAAAAAATATTTGCTGGTATTTCGGAAACTTGTAATTTCTTAGAAGCTTGGCAAACTCTCTCAATGAAAGTGCTTTTCCACTGTCTGTGCCTAGGGCTACTTGAAGAGGAAACAAACCGTAGAGACAAAACTGAGAACTCCTTTATTTTGTCAAGTTTCAAAGAGCTACTACAAACCATGTTGGATTTAGAGTTCCAAGTTCATATATCTATATAGGAGAGAACAGAGCTAAACCTAAATATAAAAACTGCTACTGTAGACGAACGCTTCAACCTAGAAGAACACAATTGGTGAGCCAAGTGGGATATGTGTACTGATCATTAGCAACCAGTATCATCAAGATTGGGTGAAAAAATACTTGCTGGTACATCGGAAACTCGTTATTTCCTAGAAGCTTGGCAACCACTCTCAATGAAAGTGCTTTTCCACAGTCTGTGCCTAGGGCAAATTGAAGAGGAAACAATCCATAGAGACAAAACTCAGAACTCCTTTATTTTGTCAAGTTTCAAAGAGCTACTACAAACCATGTTGGATTTAGAGTTCCAAATTCATCTATCTATATATGAGAGAACAGAGTGAAACCTAAAGTTAAAAACGGCTACACTAGACGAACGCTTCAACCTAGAAGAACAAAATTTGGTGAGCCACGTGGGTACTGTGTACTGATCATTACCACCAAGTATCATCAAGATTGGGTGAAAAAATATTTGCTGATATTTCGGAAACTCGTTATTTCTTAGAAACTTGGCTACCCCTCTCAATGAAAGTGGTTTTCCACAGTCTGTGCCTAGGGCTACTTGAAGAGGAAACAAAGCATAGAAACAAAACTCAGAACTCTTTATTTTTCAAGTTTAAAGAGAGACTACCAACCATGTTGGATTTAGAGTTCCAAATTCATCTATCTATATATGAGAGAACAGAGTGAAACCTAAATATAAAAACTGCTACTGTAGACGAACGCTTCAACCTAGAAGAACAAAATATGGTGAGCCAAGTGGGATCTGTGTACTGATCGTTCCCACCAAGTATCATCAAGATTGGGTGAAAAAATATTTGCTGGTATTTCGGAAACTTGTTATTTCTTAGAAGCTTGGCAACCCCTCTCAATGAAAGTGCTTTTCCACAGTCTGTGCCTAGGGCTACTTGAATACGAAACAAACCATAGAGACAAAACTCAGAACTCCTTTATTTTGTCAAGTTTCAAAGAGCTACTACAAACCATGTTGGATTTAGAGTTCCAAATTCATCTATCTATATATGAGAGAACAGAGTGAAACCTAAGTATAAAAACTGCTACTGTAGACGAACGCTTCAACCTAGAAGAACAAAATTTGGTGAGCCAAGTGGGAACTGTGTACTGATCATTCCCTCCAAGTATCATAAAGATTGGGTGAAAAAATATTTGCTGGTATTTCGGAAACTCGTTATTTCTTAGAAGCTTGGCAACCCCTCTCAGTGAAAGTGCTTTTCCACAGTCTGTGCCTAGGGCTACTTAAAGAGGAAACAAACCATAGAGACAAAACTGAAAACTCCTTTATTTTGTCAAATTTCAAAGAGCTACTACAATCCATGTTGGATTTAAAGTTCCAAATTCATCTATCTATATAGGAGAGAACAGAGAGAAACCTAAATATAAAAACTGCTACTGTAGACGAACGCTTCAACCTAGAAGAACAAAATTTGGTGAGCCAAGTGGGATTTGTGTACTGATCATTTCCACCAAGTATCATCAAGATTGGGTGGAGAAATATTTGCAGGTATTTTGGAAACACGTTATTTCTTAGAAGCTTGGCAACCCATCTCAATGAAAGTGCTTCCACAGTCTGTGCCTAGGGCTACTTGAAGAGGAAACAAACCATAGAGACAAAACTGAGAACTCCTTTATTTTGTCATGTTTCAAAGAGCTACTACAATCCATGTTGGATTTAGAGTTCCAAATTCATCTATCTATATAGGAGAGAACAGAGAGAAACCTAAATATAAAAACTGCTACTGTAGACGAACGCTTCAAACTAGGAGAACAAAATTTGGTGAGCTAAGTGGGATCTATGTACTGATCATTACCACCAAGTATCATCAAGATTGGGTCAAAAAATATTTGCTGGTATTTCGGAAACTCGGGTTATTTCTTAGAAGCTTGGCAACCCCTCTCAATGAAAGTGCTTTTCCACAGTCTGTGCCTAGGGCTACTTGAAGAGGAAACAAACCATAGAGACAAAACTGAGAACTCCTTTATTTTGTCAAGTTTCAAAGAGCTACTACAATCCATGTTGGATTTAGAGTTCCAAATTCATATATCTATATAGGAGAGAACAGAGGGAAACCTAAATATAAAAACTTCTACTGTAGGCGAACGCTTCAACCTAGAAGAACACAATTTGGTGAGCCAAGTGGGATTTGTGTACTGATCATTAACAACCAGTATCATAAAGATTGGGTGAAAAAATATTTGCTGGTACTTCGGAAACTCCTTTTTTCTTAGAAGCTTGGCAACCCCTCTCAATGAAAGTGCTTTTCAAGAGTCTGCGCCTAGGGCTACTTGAAGAGGAAACAAACCATAGAGACAAATCTCAGAACTCCTTCATTTTGTCAAGTTTCAAAGAGCTACTACAACCATGTTGGATTTAGAGTTCCAAGTTCATCTATCTATATATGAGAGAACAGAGTGAAACCTAAATATAAAAACTGCTACTGTAGACGAACGCTTCAACCTAGGAGAACAAAATTTGGTGAGCCAAGTGGGATCTGTGTACTGATCATTAGCAACATGTATCATCAAGATTGGGTGAAAAAATATTTGCTGGTATTTCGGAAACTCGTTATTTCTTAGAAGCTTGGCGACCCTTCTCAATTAAAGTTCTTTTCCACAGTCTTTGCCTAGGCCTCTTGAAGAGGAAACAAACCATACAGACAAAACTCAGAACTCCTTTATTTTGTCGAGTTTCAAAGAGCTACTACAAACCATGTTGGATTTAGAGTTCCAAATTCATCTATCTATATATGAGAGAACAGAGTGAAACCTAAATATAAAAACTGCTACTGTAGACGAACGCTTCAACCTAGAAGAACAAAATTTGGTGAGCCAAGTGGGATCTGTGTACTGATCATTACGACCAAGTATCATCAAGATTGGGTGAAAAAATATTTGCTTGTATTTCAGAAACTCGTTATTTCTTAGAAGCTTGGCAACCCCTTCAATTAAAGTGCTTTTCCACAGTCTGTGCCTAGGCCTCTTGAAGAGGAAACAAACCATAGAGACAAAACTCAGGACTCCTTTATTTTGTCAAGTTTCAAAGAGCTACTACAAACCATGTTGGATTTAGAGTTCCAACTTCATCTATCTATATATGAGAGAACAGAGTGAAACCTAAATATAAAAACTGCTACTGTAGATGAACGCTTCAACCTACAAGAACACAATTTGGTTAGCCAAGTGGGATTTGTGTACTGATCATTAGCAATCAGTATCATCAAGATTGGGTGAAAAAATATTTGCTGGTATTTTGGAAACTCGTTATTTCCTAGAAGCTTGGCAACCCCTCTCAATGAAAGTGCTTTTCCAGAGTCTGCGCCTAGGGCTACTTGAAGAGGAAACAAACCATAGAGAAAAAAACTCAGAACTCCTTTATTTTGTCAAGTTTCAAACAGCTACTACAATCCATGTTGGATTTATAGTTCCAAATTCATCTATCTATATAGGAGAGAACAGAGAGAAACCTAAGTATAAAAACTGCTACTGTAGACGAAGGCTTCAACCTAGAAGAACAAAATTTGGTGAGCCAATTGGGATTTGATTACTGATCATTACCACCAAGTATCATCAAGATTGGGTGAAAAAATATTTGCTGGTATTTCGGAAACTCATTATTTCTTAGAAGCTTGGCAACACCTCTCAATGAAAGTGGTTTTCCACAGTCTGTGCCTAGGGCTACTTGAAGAGGAAACAAACCATAGAGACAAATCTCAGAACTCCTTTATTTTGTCAAGTTTCAAAGAGCTACTACAAACCATGTTGGATTTAGAGTTCCAAATTCATCTATCTATATATGAGAGAACAGAGTGAAACCTAAATATAAAAACGGCTACTGTAGATGAACGCTTCAACCTAGAAGAACAAAATTTGGTGAGCCAAGTGGGATTTTTGTACTGATCATTAGCAACAAGAATCATCAAGATTGGGTGAAAAAATATTTGCTGGTATTTCAGAAACTCGTTATTTCTTAGAAGCTTGGCAAGCCATCTCAATGAAAGTGCTTTTCCAAAGTGTGTGCCTAGTGCTAATTGAAGAGGAAACAATCCATAGAGACAAAACTGAGAACTCCTTTATTTTGTCAAGTTTCAAAGAGCTACTACAAACCATGTTGGATTTAGAGTTCCCAATTCATCTATCTATACAGGAGAGAACAGAGGGAATCCTAAATATAAAAACTGCTACTGTAGACGAACGCTTCAAGCTAGAAGAACAAAATTTGGTGAGCCAAGTGGGATTTGTGTACTGATCATTAGCAACAAGTATCATCAAGATTGGGTGAAAAAATATTTGCTGGTACTTCAGAAACTCGTTATTTCTTAGAAGCTTGGCAACCCCTTTCAATGAAAGTGCTTTTCCACAGTCTGCGCCTAGGGCTACTTGAAGAGGAAACAACCATAGAGACAAAACTCAGAACTCCTTTATTTTGTCAAGTTTCAAAGAGCTACTACAAACCATGTTGGATTTAGAGTTCCAAATTCATCTATCTATATATGAGAGAACAGAGTGAAACCTAAATATAAAAACGGCTACTGTAGACGAACGCTTCAACCTAGAAGAACACAATTTGGTGAGCCAAGTGGGATTTGTGTACTGATCATTACCACCAAGTATCATCAAGATTGGGTGAAAAAATATTTGCTGGTATTTCGGAAACTCGTTATTTCTTAGAAGCTTGGCAACCCCTCTCAATGAAAGTGGTTTTCCACAGTCTGTGCCTAGGGCTACTTGAAGAGGAAACAAACCATAGAGTCAAATCTCAGAACTCCTTTATATTGTCAAGTTTCAAAGAGCTACTACAAACCATGTTGGATTTAGAGTTCCAAATTCATCTATGTATATATGAGAGAACAGAGTGAAACCTAAATACAAAAACTGCTACTGTAGACGAACGCTTCAACCTAGAAGAACAAAATTTGGTGTACCAAGTGGGATCTGTGTACTGATCATTCCCACCAAGTATCATCAAGATTGGGTGAAAAAATATTTGCTGGTATTTCGGAAACTCGTTATTTCTTAGAGGCTTGGCAACCCCTCTCATGAAAGTGCTTTTCCACAGTCTGTGCCTAGGGCTACTTGAAGAGGAAACAAACCATAGAGACAAAACTGAGCACTCCTTTATTTTGTCAAGTTTCAAAGAGCTACTACAATCCATGTTGGAGTTAGAGTTCCAAATTCATCTATCTATATAGGAGAGAACAGAGAGAAACCTAAATATAAAAACTGCTACTGTAGACGAACGCTTCAACCTAGAAGAACAAAATATGGTGAGCAAAGTGGGATCTGTGTACTGATCATTACCACCAAGTATCATCATGATTGGGTGAAAAAACATTTGCTGGTATTTCGGAAACTTGTAATTTCTTAGAAGCCTGGCAAACTCTCTCAATGAAAGTGCTTTTCCACAGTGTGTGCCTAGTGCTAATTGAAGAGGAAACAATCCATAGAGACAAAACTGAGAACTCCTTTATTTTGTCAAGTTTCAAAGAGCTACTACAAACCATGTTGGATTTAGAGTTCCAAATTCATCTATCTACACAGGAGAGAACAGAGGGAATCCTAAATACAAAAACTGCTACTGTAGACGAACGCTTCAACCTAGAAGAACACAATTTGGTGAGCAAGTGGGATTTGTGTACTGATCATTAGCAACAAGTATCATCAAGATTGGGTGAAAAAATATTTGCTGGTACTTCGGAAACTCGTTATTTCCTAGAAGCTTGGCAACCCCTCTCAATGAAAGTGCTTTTCCAGAGTCTGCGCCTAGGGCTACTTGAAGAGGAAACAAACCATAAAGACAAAACTCAGAACTCCTTTATTTTGTCAAGTTTCAAAGAGCTACTACAAACCATGTTGGATTTAGAGTTCCAAATTCATCTATCTATATATGAGAGAACAGAGTGAAACCTAACTATAAAAACGACTACTGTAGACAACGCTTCAACCTAGAAGAACAAAATTTGGTGAGCCAAGTGGGATTTCTGTACTGATCATTAGCAACATGTATCATCAAGATTGGGTGAAAAAAATATTTGCTGGTATTTTGGAAACACGTTATTTCTTAGAAGCTTGGCAACCCATCTCAATGAAAGTGCTTCCACAGTCTGTGCCTAGGGCTACTTGAAGAGGAAACAACCATAGAGACAAAACTGAGAACTCCTTTATTTTGTCAAGTTTCAAAGAGCTACTACAATCCATGTTGGATTTAGAGTTTCCAAATTCATCTATCTATATAGGAGAGAACAGAGAGAAACCTAAATATAAAAACTGCTACTATAAACGAACGCTTAAACCTAGAAGAACACAATTTGGTGAGACAAGTGGGATTTGTGTACAGATCATTAGCAACCAGTATCATCAAGATTGGGTGAAAAAATATTTGCTGGTACTTCGGAAACTCGTTATTTCTTAGAAGCTTGGCAACCCCTCTCAATGAAAATGCTTTCCAGAGTCTGCGCCTAGGGCTACTTGAAGAGGAAAAAATCCATAGAGACAAAACTCAGAATTCCTTTATTTTGTCAAGTTTCAAAGAGCTACTACAAACCATGGTTGGATTTAGAGTCCAAATTCATCTATCTATATATGAGAGAACAAAGTGAATCCTAAATATAAAAACGACTACTGTAGACTAACGCTTCAACCTAGAAGAAAAAAATTTGGTGAGCCAAGTGGGATCTGTGTACTGATCATTATCACCAAGTATCATCAAGATTGGGTGAAAAAATATTTGCTGGTATTTCGGAACTCGTTATTTCTTAGAAGCTTGGCAACACCTCTCAATGGATGTGCTTTTCCACAGTCTGTGCCTAGGGATACTTGAAGAGGAAACAAACCATAGAGACAAAACTGAGAACTCCTTTATTTTGTCAAGTTTCAAAGAACTACTACAACCATGTTGGATTTAGAGTTCCAAATTCCATCTATCTATATATGAGAGAACAGAGTGAAACCTAAATATAAAAACTGCTACTGTAGACGAACGCTTCAACCTAGAAGAAGAAAATTTGGTGAGCCATGTGGGATCTGTGTACTGATCATTAGCAACATGTATCATCAAGATTGGGTGAAAAAATATTTGCTGGTATTTCGGAAACTCGTTATTTCTTAGAAGCTTGGCAACCCTTCTCAATTAAAGTTCTTTTCCACAGTCTTTGCCTAGCCTCTTGAAGAGGAAACAAACCATATAGACAAAACTCAGAACTCCTTTATTTTGTCAAGTTTCAAAGAGCTACTACAAAACCATGTTGGATTTATAGTTCCAAATTCATCTATCTATATATGAGAGAACAGAGTGAAACCTAAATATAAATACTGCTACTGTAGACGAACGCTTCAACCTAGAAGAACAAAATTTGATGAGCCAAGTGGGATCTGTGTACTGATCATTACCACCAAGTATCATCAAGATTGGGTGAAAAAATATTTGCTGGTATTTTGGAAACTCGTTATTTCTTAGAAGCATGGCAACCCCTCTCAATGAAAGTGCTTTTCCACAGTCTGTGTCTAGGGATACTTGAAGAGGAAACAAACCATAGAGACAAAACTCAGAACTCCTTTATTTTGTCAAGTTTCAAAGAGCTACTGCAATCCATGTTGGATTTAGAGTTCCAAATTCATCTATCTATATAGGAGAGAACAGAGAGAAACCTAAATATAAAACTGCTACTGTAGACGAACGCTTCAACCTAGAAAAACAAAATTTGGTGAGCCAATTGGGATTTGTGTACTGATCATTACCACCAAGTATCATCAAGATTGGGTGAAAAAATATTTGCTGGTATTTCAGAACTTGTAATTTCTTAGAAGCTTGGCTAACTCTCTCAATTAAACTGCTTTTCCACAGTCTGTGCCTAGGGCTACTTGAAGAGAAACAAACCAAAGAGACAAAACTGAGAACTCCTTTATTTTGTCAAGTTTCAAAGAGCTACTACAAACCATGTTGGATTTAGAGTTCCAAAATTCATATATCTATATAGGAGAGAACAGAGGGAAACCTAAATATAAAAACTGTTACTGTAGGCGAACGCTTCAACCTAGCAGAACACAAATTGGTGAGCCAAGTGGGATTTGTGTACTGATCATTAGCAACAAGTATCATCAAGATTGGGTGAAAAAATATTTGCTGGTATTTCAGAAACTCGTTATTTCTTAGAAGCTTGGCAACCCCTCTCAAGGAAAGTGCTTTTCCACAGTCTGCGCCTAGGGCTACTTGAAGAGGAAACAACATAGAGACAAAACTCAGAACTCCTTTATTTTGTCAAGTTTCAAAGAGCTACTACAAACCATGTTGGATTTAGAGTTCCAAATTCATCTATCTATATATGAGAGAACAGAGTGAAAACCTAAATATAAAAACTGCTACTGTAGACGAACGCTTCAACCTAGAAGAACAAAATTTGGTGAGCCAAGTGGGACCTGTGTACTGATCATTACCACCAAGTATCATCAAGATTGGGTGAAAAATATTTGCTGGTATTTCGGAAACTCTTTATTTCTTAGAAGCTTTTCAACACCGCTCAATGAAAGTGGTTTTCCACAGTCTGTGCCTAGGGCTACTTGAAGAGGAAACAAGCCATAAAGACAAAACTGAGAACTCCTTTATTTTGTCAAGTTCAAAGAGCTACTACAAACCATGTTGGATTTAGAGTTTTAAATTCATCTATCTATATAAGAGAGAACAGAGTGAACCTAAATATAAAACTGCTACTGTAGACGAACGCTTCAACCTAGAAGAACAAAATTGGTGAGCCAAGTGGGATCTGTGTACTGATCATTACCACCAAGTATCATCAAGATTGGGTGAAAAATATTTGCTGGTATTTGGAAACTCGTTATTTCTTAGAAGCTTGGCAACCCCTCAATGAAAGTGCTTTTCCACAGTCTGTGCCTAGGGATACTTGAAGAGGAAACAAACCATAGAGACAAAACTGAGAACTCCTTTATTTTGTCAAGTTTCAAAGAGCTACTGCAAATCCATGTTGGATTTAGAGTTCCAAAATCATCTATCTATATAGGAGAGAACAGAGAGAAACCTAAATGTAAAACTGCTACTGTAGACGAACGCTTCAACCTAGAAGAACAAAATTTGGTGAGCCAATTGGGATTTGTGTACTGATCATTACCACCAAGTATCATCAAGATTGGGTGAAAAATATTTGCTGGTATTTCGGAAACTTGTAATTTCTTAGAAGCTTGGCTAACTCTCTCAAGAAAGTGCTTTTCCACAGTCTGTGCCTAGGGCTACTTGAAGAGGAAACAAACAAAGAAACAAAAACTGAGAACTCTTTATTTTGTCAAGTTTCAAAGAGCTACTACAACCATGTGGATTTAGAGTTCCAAATTCATATATCTATATAGAGAGAACAGAGGGAAACCTAAATATAAAAACTGCTACTGTAGGCGAACGCTTCAACCTAGCAGAACACAAATTGGTGAGCCAAGTGGGATTTGTGTACTGATCATTAGCAACAAGTATCATCAAGATTGGGTGAAAAAATATTTGCTGGTATTTCAGAAACTCGTTATTTCTTAGAAGCTTGGCAAGCCATCTCAATGAAAGTGCTTTTCCAAAGGTGTGCTAGTGCTAATTGAAGAGGAAACAAATCCATAGAGACAAAACTGAGAACTCCTTTATTTTGTCAAGTTTCAAAGAGCTACTACAAACCATGTTGGATTTAGAGTTCCAAATTCATCTATCTATATAGGAGAGAACTGAGTGAAACCTAAATACAAAAACTGCTACCGTAGACGAACGCTTCAACCTAGAAGAACAAAATTTGGTGTACCAAGTGGGATCTGTGTACTGATCATTCCCACCAAGTATCATCAAGATTGGGTGAAAAAAATATTTGCTGGTACTTCGGAAACTCGTTATTTCTTAGAAGCTTGGGAACCCCTTTCAATGAAAGTGCTTTTCCACAGTCTGCGCCTAGGGCTACTTGAAGAGGAAAACAACCATAGAGACAAAACTCAGAACTCCTTTATTTTGTCAAGTTTCAAAGAGCTACTACAAACCATGTTGGATTTAGAGTTCCAAATTCATCTATCTATATATGAGAGAACAGAGTGAAACCTAAATATAAAAACGGCTACTGTAGACGAACGCTTCAACCTAGAAGAACAAAATTTGGTGAGCCAAGTGGGATCTGTGTACTGATCATTACCACAAGTATCATCAAGATTGAGTGAAAAATATTTGCTGGTATTTCGGAAACTCGTTATTTCTTAGAAGCTTGGCAACCCCTCTCAATGAAAAGTGGTTTTCCACAGTCTGTGCCTAGGGATACTAGAAGAGGAAACAAACCATAGAGTCAAATCTCAGAACTCCTTTATATTGTCAAGTTTCAAAGAGCTACTACAAACCATGTTGGATTTAGAGTTCCAAATTCATCTATCTATATATGAGAGAACAGAGTGAAACCTAAATAAAAAACTGCTTACTGTAGACGAACGCTTCAACCTAGAAGAACAAATTTGGTGAGCCAAGTGGGATTTGTGTACTGATCATTAGCAACAAGTATCATCTAGATTGGGTGAAAAAATATTTGCTGGTACTTCGGAATCTCGTTATTTCTTAGAAGCTTGGCAACCCCTCTCAATGAAAGTGCTTTTCCACAGTCTGCGCCTAGGCTACTTGAAGAGGAAACAACCATAGAGACAAAACTCCGAACTCCTTTATTTTGTCAAGTTTCAAAGAGCTACTACAAACCATGTTGGATTTAGAGTTCCAAATTCATCTATCTATATATGAGAGAACAGAGTGAAACCTAAATATAAAAACGGCTACTGTAGACGAACGCTTCAACCTAGAAGAATAAAATTTGGTGAGCCAAGTGGGTACTGTGTACTGATCATTACCACCAAGTATCATCAAGATTGGCTGAAAAAATATTTGCTGATATTTCGGAAACTCGTTATTTCTTAGAAGCTTGGCAACCCCACTGAATGAAAGTGGTTTTCACACTTTGTGCCTAGGGCTACTTGAAGAGGAACAAACCATAGAAACAAAACTCAGAACTCTTTATTTTGTCAAGTTTCAAAGACTACTACAAACCATGTTGGATTTAGAGTTCCAAATTCATCTATCTATATAGGAGAGAACAGAGTGAAACCTAAATACAAAAACTGCTACTGTAGACGAACGCTTCAACCTAGAACAACTAAATTTGGTGTACCAAGTGGGAACTGTGTACTGATCATTCCCACCAAGTATCATCAAGATTGGGTGAAAAAATATTTGCTGGTATTTCGGAAACTCGTTATTCTTAGAAGCTTGGCAACCCCTCTCATGAAAGTGCTTTTCCACAGTCTGTGCATAGGGCTACTTGAAGAGGACACAAAGCATAGATACAAAACTGAGAACTCCTTTATTTTGTCAAGTTTTCAAAGAGCTACTACAATCCATGTTGGATTTAGAGTTCCAAATTCATCTATCTATATAGGAGAGAAACAGAGAGAAAACCTAAATATAAAAACTGCTACTGTAGACGAACGCTTCAACCTAGAAGAACAAAAATTTGGTGAGCC
>NW_027511369.1:0-25788 GCF_048772815.1 Callospermophilus lateralis
TCTTAATAAAATAATGGCAAAACTCAAAAAGATAGTGTACTAGCACCAGGTAGGATGCATCCCAGGGATGTAAGGTTGGTTCAGTATACCAAAATCAACAAATGTAATTCATCACATAAATAGTCTTAGAGGTATAATCAAATGATTATCTAAATAGATACGAAAAAAGCATTCGATGAAATCAGGTCTCGTTCATGTTTAAAACATTGGAAAAATTAGGGATAGAAGGAAGGTACCTCAACCTTGTGAAGGGTATATACAACAAACACAAGGCCAACATTTTCCAGATGAAGAAAAACTGAAAGCAATTTCTCTAAAAACAGGAGCAACACAAAGATGCCCACTGTTACCTCTTCTATTCAACATAGTCCTTGAAACTAGCCCAAGCAACTATGCAAGAGAAGGAAACTAAAGGGATACACATAGGAAAAGATGAACTCACATTTTCTCTGTTTGCCTGTGACATTATCCTCTAGGTAGGAGACCCAAAAAAACTCAATCAGAAGACTTCTAGAACTCATAAATGGATTTTGCAAAATAACAGACTATGAAATAAACACCCATAAATAAATTGTGTTCCTATATTTCAATGATGAATCTTCTGAAAAAGAAACTAGGAAACTATCCCTATCCACAATATCCTTAAAAAATACTGGGGACTCAATCTAACAAAAGAGGCAAAAGGACCTCTACATTGGAAAAAATAGAACACTTAAAGAAAGAAACTGAAGATGATCTTAGAAGATGGAAAGACCTCCCATGTTCTTGGATAGGCGGAATCAATATTGTCAACATGGTCATGCTACTAAAAGCACACTACATATACTCAATATAATTCCCATCACATTTCTAATGATGTTCTTCACAGAAATAGAAAGAGCAGTCATGAAATTCTTTTGGAAAAATAAGAGGTCAGTACACACAAAACAGTTCTTGGTGAGAAAAGTGAAGCAGGAGGCATCACAATACCAGATCTCAAATTATACTACAGAGCTATAGTGGCAAAACAGCATGATAGTGACACCAAAACAGGCACAAAGACCAATGGAATCCAATAGAAGACACAGAAACAAGCCAACGTACATATAGTCATTTCATACTAGACAAAGGTGCCAAAATATATTTGGAAGAATGATGACCTCTTCAACAAATGGTGCTGGGAAAACTGGAAATCCATATGTAGTCAAATGAACTTTAACCCCTATCTCTCATCTTACAAAAAACTCAACTTAAAAGTGGACCAAATACCTAGCAATTACGCAGAAACACTGTATCTTCTAGAAGAAAATGTAGACCCAGCATGCCAACATGTCAGCTCAAGGACTGAGTTCTTTAACAAGACCCCTAAAGTGCAAGAAGTAAAATTAGAAATCAATAAATGGAATGACATCAAAATGTTTTCTCAGCAAAGAAGACAATGAAGAGCGTGAAGAGAGAGCCTACAGGACAGGAGGAAATCTTTGGCACCTGCACCTCAGATAGAGCATGAATATACAGGATATACAAAGAGCTCAGAAACTCAAAATCAAAAACACTAATAACCCAAACAAGAAATGGATAGAGGAGCTAAAAAGACACTTCTCAAAAGAAGAACTACAAACAGTCAACTACAAACAGCCAACCACATGCCCCTTCAACAGATGAATGAAACATGCTGAGTATCCCTCACATTTAGAGAAATACAAATTAGAAGTACACTGAGATTTCATCTCACTCCAATCAGAATGTTAATCATCAAGAATTCAAATAATAATAAATGTTTTTGAGTATATGCCTAAATGGTTCACTCATATATTGTTGTGGGATTGCAAATTGGTGCAAACCACTCTGGAAAGCAATATGGAGATTCCTCAAAATGACCATACAACACAGCTATCCCACCCTTTGGTGTATATCCAAAGGAATTAAAATCAACATACTGTGAGGCAGTCACAGCCATGTTTATAGTAGCACAGTTCACCATAGCTAAGCTATGGAGCAACCACATGCCCCTTCAACAGATGAATGAATAAAGAAAATGTGGCATATACACACAATGAATTATAACTCAGCTATCAAGAAAAATGACTTTATGACATTTGCTGTTAAATGGATGAAACTAGAGACCATCAAAAAATTAAAGATCAGTTGTCTTATATGATATGTGAAAACTAATTCAAAGTAAGAGGGGGGTGGATTTTAAAAAAAAAAAGAATAGAAATAAGATGAGAGGAGTTGACAAAGGGGACTGAAAAAAGGGAGAGGGGATGGGATAGGGAAATTCAGTGGAATGAATCTGACCAAACATTCTCATGTATATATATGAACATTAATCTCACCATCATGTACATCCAGAAGACAGTAAGTTAGGAAAAAAAAAAAAAAAACCTCTAAGTAAATAGCAGAAATGTCAGAAGAATTGGGTGAAGGAGACAGGGGTAGGAAAAAAGGGTGGGGGAAATGAATATATTTCATGCTTTTATAATTATGTAATTGCATAATCTATTGTTAAGGAAAACAAAAAAGAACAGATAAAAACAAAATTAGTCTTTGACCTTAGAGAAGTTATTCCATCTTTCTAAACTTTTTATCTTTTAATCTGCAAAATGAAGATGATTAGATATTGGAGAGAGATGATCCTTAATGCTTTGTACCAGCCATTGTCATTACCGGGTCACGTGCCTTCCATATGGCTGTCAGTGGAAAGGAGTCAACTCATCCACCTCTTGATTTTTCTTAGCCTTAAAACCACCTTTTCCTTGTAGGCTACAATTTGGTCCAACAACTGCTTTCATTCTTTTTCTTTTCTTTTTTTTATGGACACTGTACCTTCATTTAAAAAAAAAATTGAATGTGGTGCTTAGGATTAAATGCAGTGCCTCATGCATGCTAGGCAAGCATTCATACCATTGATCTACAACCCCAGCTCAATAGCTGTTTTCTTCTCTTCTTCTTTAACATCACAAGGTATGTGTTTTTTAAGTCCCTGACAAACTGCCCCAACCGTCTTCCTAGAGGTTCAAATCCTGGTTTTCTCTCTCTGACCTCCTCACTTAAACTCTCAGCTTATTTGCCTGGACAGAAGAATAAAGTCACTTTTCCAGCTGTGATATTAATTAGAACAAGGGAAGTGTTTTGGAAATGCAAAATACAGTTAATTTTTAAAGGATAAAAACCTAAGTGTTAAGTTCACTGGAAATTTTAATCACACTGTAGAGGGAATATAACTGCTTTAATGCTTTTCTTTGCAGGAAAACATTACATGGTGATGGTAATTCTGAGATTTCAGAGACCTTGGTTCATATGGAGCACAGATAAAAAGAGTTTGGGGAGCTAAACCAAGTTCTTAAAAATTGGAATAAAAAGAAACTAGAAATTTTATAGGGCTACTTTCTCTTTGAGATCTCTTTAGTTAAAATGAATGTTTCAACTTTCCAAAAATTTCCACTATTGAATATCTCTAGTTTTAATATGGACATAATAGAAAGCAACTTTTCTCTGTGTCACTAAGGGAATCTCAGTTCAGTCTGAAACTGCTCTTTCCTCTTGTGGAAGTGAGAGTACCTGAGTCACCAAAGAAGTGTCACAGATTTTATTAGCTGGTTCCTATCCGTAAGGTGTTGCAGAATAATGATTTGCTTAGAGAACTGTTTGGATTAGCTAAATGCAAGCATTATCCCTTTGACTAATAAAATTGCCATAGACATTTCTAATGGGGAGAAAAATTGTTCATGACCCACATAGAAATCAATGTTGATAATGACTAAGGAATCTGGCTCACTTTAATTTTTTTTAAAGACTGCTAATTTTTATTTATTTATTTATTTTTATTACAACCTTTGAAGATACCCACATGAGGCAGAAGAAGAACATTATCTCCATGGATGGGAGGAAATGGAGGCAGTTGGTTGAGCTTGGTGACTAAACTTTTCCTGAGTTTGGAATTGAATCTAATGAAAGAACCAAAATTAGATCACTGAGTTCCTGCCCACTTTGCTTGCTCCTCTAAGCCCAATTCATTCCAGGCAAAAGTGCACTCCAATTCACATTTTCTGTTTGGTCTCCAAGGAACTCCGCTCCTCCCTGTTCTTATTTCTTTCCTTTCATCTGGCCTTCTAAAATCAGAAATATTTATCAAAGTCCTCTTTCCAACAGTTCTACCCAGCACAAGCCATTTTTAAAATATATTTTAAAACCAAGCTGGGGATACCCAGCATTTGTTGAATTGTTTTGAGGGTTATTTGCCTCTGCCATGGGACAAAGGATGATTAGAATGGCTTAGAAACAGTGGCTAGGGAAGCTGAGGCAGGAGGATGGTGAGTTCAAAGCCAGCCTCAGCAATTTAGCAAGGCTCTAAGCAACTCAGTGAAACCCTATCTCTAAATAAAATACTGGGGCCATGGCTCAGTGGTTGAGTGCTCTGGATAAAATCCATGTTACAAAAAAAAAAGAATAAGAAGTTTTTAGTTTACATTTCTAACCAGCTCCCAAAAGTTGCTGCTGGCTCATGGAACCCAGTTTGAGTATCGAGGCTCTAGAGTTATGCTGTTAAATAGACATGTGAGGTGAGTCACAAATGTAGCTTTCAATTTTCTCATAGCCATCTTCCAAAAAAATAGATGAAAGTAATGACAATGTTTTATTTAATACAACATATCTAAAATAACTCCTACTTACTCTGTAATTAACCTAAAATTATTGATTAAATATTTTTCTTTTTTTCCATACAGAATGTCTGAAATCTGGTGTGTATTACATACTTACGTAGCATCTCATCCCATGTACTGGGTGCGCAGATCTAAACAACCCCAGCAAAAATTTAAGAAAAATACAGATGTTATCGGCAAACTGAGGATAACTTTGATTTTAGCACCGGAAATCATTTAGGTGGGATCTAAGTCAGTCCAGGTGCATTATGAATTTTCTAGTATACAGCTGAAGCCTTCAAAGTGGAGTGATTCACCAGAATCCCCTAGAAACAGGGTTAATTTACAAATTCCTGGGCTTAAACCCTAGAAATTAAAAAGAAAAATAAATAAATAAAAATGTTGTCATTAAAGTGTGAGGATCTATATCCAAAAATAGAGGAAAAAAAACATTGGACCTCTTCCCTTTCTTTAATGCCACTGACATGTTTGTTAGAGAAACTGGGTCATTTGGATTATTGGGGCTCTTTGTCCCTCTTTCTCAACCTGGCGTGATTGCTTCCCCATAGTGTTGTTTTCACTAATTCTTAGGTTCCCCATATTTCCTGCAAACTGGCACTTATTGCTGGAGAACTGGTAAGATTCAGAGTCCCTGAGATTCTAATTAGAAAGAGGGTTTTCAACCCTGGCCTCATATGAGAAATAAGGACAGGGTTTCATATGGGCCTCAAAACAGGCCTTCCCCTCCTCCTTATATCATCGTACATCCTATCCTGAAGGTACCTACTTTCTATTCCCACAGAAAGAGAAATCCCTGAAACACTCCTAGAGGAAAGCCTAGAACAAGTTGACAACATTTACTTGCAAAATAAACTTTCTTTTTCCATTTTAGGATTTGCCTTGCAAAGGAGCTTAAGTCACAGGGCCTTGCTGGGAAGCTTACCAAAAAATAACCAAGTCCATACTCCACCCTCAGAGAATTTAATAGAATTATTTGCAGTGGTCCTGGGTTCTGTGGTTTTAATGTCTCTCCTGGAGATTCCAAGGTATAGCAAGGATTGACGTCTAGAACGTGCTTCTCAGTTTGAATGAGCATACGAATCATCTGAGGATCTTGTTAAAAAGCAGATTCTGATTCTGCAGGTCTGGGTTAAGTCCCAGGTTGTTCATTCTCTTGGGACCTTCCAGTAATGCTGATGCTTTTGGTGCCACCCTTTAAGTAGCAAGAGTACAAATAGATAATGCCTACTATTCCTCTATGGCTACTGAGGGATGTGAAGAGCCCAGGGAGCCCAGTTGGTTGTGGAGTCCCTTGAAGTCTTTTCCCAATGATGCTCAATCATTTTCAGGAAGTTTGTTTGGCTTCTAGCAGATCCTTTGCTCATCCTGACAGATCAGGGCACTTAAATATGTATTCTGAGACCAGCAACCCTATTCCTCTGATTGATGTCAGGCTCTCTGCTTAGCAAGGCAGAATTTGAGACCATCCATGACGTGCACCACAGATGCCCTCCTTATTCTCATTACCTCTGATGGGCATCCCACCCACTTTGCTTCTGTCCGGTGCTCTGAATTAATCATCCTCATGTCATCATAAATCACAGCCAGCACCAATTATTTCTATGACTACCTTGAAATAAAATGCCTCTCTTCTCACCTTTCACCTCGCTTGCTCCACATTTGAATCTCAGTGGGTTCTCCAAATCCTTACTTTCAGTGCTCAAAACACTCAGCCACAAGAGTACCAACCATAGGTTGAGAAAAGATACCCCTGAATACCCCTGATAAAAGGATTTAGGAACTACAAGGTCAGATCCTCTGCATTTAGCCATATCGGACAAACTGGACATTTATAAATCACACGACTGTATGAACTAAACCAAAACAACATTTTTGTAGTAAAATAAAAATAAAAGTATATATATATATATATATATATATATATATATATATATATATATATTGAAAGTAAAATAAAAAGTAGCCATGGCTTCTTGACTTGACAAATGCACTGTCCCAAAGTTAGGTGAGATTATGCACGCCTGGAATTCCAGCAGTTTGGGAGGCTGGGGGCAGGAGGATCACAAGTTCAGTCAGCCTCAGAAACTTAGTGAGGCCCTAAGCAACTTAGTGAGACTCAGTCTCTAAATAAAATATAATAAGGACTAGGGGTGTGTCTCAGTGGATAAGTGCTCTGGGTTCAATCCTTGGTGCCAATAAATAAATAAATAAATAAATAAATAAATAAATAAATAAATGACAGTGCCCCATTGTTCTTTGTCATCATTAACCATTTACACGGGAAAACTAACACCATGAAGAGTTTTTTCGTTCGTTAGCCCTCTTGCATCTGAATTACTCTTAATATTTTTCCATTTTTCTCCCATGCTTTCCATTCTGGTACCTGAGTCTTAATTCCAAGTTTCTATTGTCATTTGAGGGAACAAATAAAGAGGCTTTGTATTTGTTTCCCTGTGGAGATGTCCTTATTCTAAACAAAGTGATTAGAGAAAAAATGTGTTTTCTATTCAAATTAGAGAAGAAGAGAAGCAACCTCTCTACATCAGTATTTTATTTTATTTTTTATTTTTTACGTTGTAGATGGACACAGTATTTTTATTTTGTTTACTTATTTTTATATGATGCTAAAGATCAAACTCAGTGTCTCACACATGCTAGGCAAGCGCTCTACCACTGAGCTACGACCCCAGCCCTCTACATCAGTATTTAAAAAGCAGTATTTTATTATCAGTATTTTATTAGCTATATTAACTGATTCAATGAGTCATTATTGAGTGTTTGCTGTGTTAAAGATACCGTGCTGAGTACTGTGGAAGGAACCTAAAGCGAGGAGAATGTAAAGTGTCTGTCCCAAAAGACTCGAGATCCTAGAAGGAAGAATAATCTATATATATGCACACGATGGGAAAGATGTTTCTGAAAGCCTTCCGATCCACTGGGAGTTTGCTGGTATTCTCTGTTCACGATGCAAATACTATCCATCTTGTTATAATTAGTTGTCCACTGCCGGGGCCCTTTGGAGGGCTAAAAAGACTGGTAGGTTAGAATCCTTTTCTCAGTATCTCTATAGCATAACTGTGGGTCTGGAACACATTGGGAGCTTGAGGAATGGATGAGAGGAAGGGAGGAAAGTGGGGAAGGGGAAGAGGCCAAGTTGGAGTGAGTGGACATTAAGGATGAGAAATGGTACCTGTATTTCTGGCATTTAAAGCCTCTTGAGGAAGGTAAAATTTTAAGTCAGGTTGGAACATTAAGAATCACATGGAGTAGGCCAGGCTCAGAGTGCAAACCTATAATCTCCATGGCTACCGAGGCTGAGGCAAGAGGACCATAAGTTTAAAGCCAGCCTCTGCAAAAGTGAGGCCCTAAGCAACTCAGGGAGACCTTGTCTGTAAATCAAATACAAATAGGAAAGGGGATGAGGCTCAGTGATCAAGTGCCCCTAAGTGCGATCTCTAGTACCCCCCAAAAAAAAAGTATACTGAGTAAACATGTAAAACATATTCAGTTTCTGTAAGCCAAACTCAGAAGATCAAGGGTAGTGTTTTCTCTCATATGAGGAAGCGAGAGCAGAAACAGGAAAAGAAAAGGGGCTGAGGGCAGGGATTTCATGAAAATCAAGGGGAGATCAACAGAGGAAAGGGACCAGAGAAAGTGAATAGGGGAGGGAGGGGGAGCCCTGGGAAGTGTTACTGAGCAACTTATATTGCTATATGGTGTATGTTTAGGGATATGTAACAAATTCCATCACTAGGTACAAATACAATGCACCAATAAAAAATGTGGGAAGAAAAAAATAAATAGGGGGGAAATATTCAGGCTCAAGAAATGCTAGGAGAGGTCTGGGGTTGTGGCTTAGTGGGAGAGCACTTGCCTGGCACATATGAGGCCCTGGGTTCCATCCTCAGCACCACATAAAAATAAATAAGTAAAATAAAGGTATTGTGTCCATCTACAACTAAAAAGAGAGGAAGGGAGGAAGAAAGGAAGGAAGGAATAAATGCTAGAAGAACTGAGTACAGCACATAACTGTAATCCTAGAGATGGAAGGCCAAGGCAGGAGGATTGCAAGTTCCAGGCCAGCCTGAGCAACTTAGTGTGACCTTGTCTCAAAAGGGGACACTGGGGCTGGTGATGTTATTCACTAATTGAGAGTCCAAGGTTCAATATCCAGCACAAAAAATAAAAATAAATAAATAAGCTAGATGCGATTGCACATGCCTGTAATCCCAGTGGCTGGGGAGGCTGAGGAAGGAAGATCATGTGTTCAAAGCCAACCTCAGCAATTGAGCAAGGCCCTAAGCAACTCAGTGAGACCTTGTCTCTAAATAAAATATAAAAAGGGCTGGGGTGTGTCTCAGTGGTTTAGCTCCCCTGGGTTTAATCTTGGTACCAAATAAATAATAATTTAAAAAAATCTCCAAAAAGCTGAATCTCTCTGCAGTGAAAATGATAACGAATGAGCTGGTAAAAGTCCTGATGGCATAATCACCCACTCTCTTTTGTTCATTAACCCAACATATGTGATTGAATGTATTGAACCTAATCCTGTGCAGCCTCTGCTCCAGGTTCTGGGGACCAGAATAGTGCACATAAGGTTCATGGTGGATGGAGAAGAAAGGACACTGATGGAAGAGAGCAACAGGGTCAATGCACATACATGATGGAGTGAGTTCCTGCAGAGGGGTCTGTGTGCTGGGATTGAACATGACCCATTGGTAGTGTGCTCAGGGATGCCTCTGTGAAGCTGAGCTTGGAATAGTGCAGATGGAACCATCCAGCGTTGACTCCAGCGAAACAGCCATCTCCACGGCAGGCATATTGTCCCCACAGAAAATTAGGCAATATATGGAGACATTTTGAGTTGTCACATCTAGAGAGGAAGGAAGGTGGCTGCTAACATCCAGTGGGAAGCAGCCCAGGATACTTCTAGACATTCTGCAGGACATGTGGCAGAGCCACAGCCCTGATTTATCTGGCCTCAAATGTCAGTGGTGCATGGGGTGAGAAATGAAGTAACTGCAAAACCCTGACATGGGAATTAACTAAACTTTTTATTTTGTTGTTGTTGGTGTGTGTATGTGGGGGGGGTAGTGCCGCGGATTGAACTCAAGGGCCCTTGACCATTGAGCCACATCCTCAGCCCTATTTTGTATTTAATTTAGAGACAGGATCTCACTGAATTGCGTAGGGCCTCGCTTTTTGCTGAGGCTGACTTGGAACTCGAGAACCTCCTGCCTCATCCTCTGTGTGCGCCACCACACCTGGCCAGAATGAACTACATCTGACAAAGAGGCACAAGGCTAATATGGATGGAAGAGTGGGTAGGCCTGGGAGGAGTGAAATGTGAAAGAGGGATGGAGAGGTGGAAGGCCTGGGGCACAAATCATATGGGACATTGTTGGGCATGACTGACAATGAGTACACCTCCATTGTGGTAGTTTGGAACAATTAACCTCGATCCCATAATAGCTGCAATATAGGATTTTAGATGGATAAGTTATTTTTTTTTCTTTTTCTTTCTTTCTTTCCTTCCTTCTTTCTTTCTTTCTTTTTTTCTTTTTCTATTTTGTTGTGATGGGGATGAGACCCAAGGCCTCATCCATGATAGGCAAGTGCTCTATCACTGAGCTGCACCCCCTGCCCCAGGGTACTTCCTTTAATAACTTGAAAATAAACATGTCATACTATGCCGGTTGCTATTCCCAGCTCTCTGCTATTTCAATAACAGAGAGAGAAAAAAATGATTTCAGTACAATTCTCTTCTAAGAGTTTGGGGGAAAAACGAACTTGCAAACAATTGGCCCTTTCATTCTCTGGGTCAACAAAATTCCTGAAGCAAAGAGGGACCCAGAAAATGGAATCTTGTTTAACCTTGTTTAATCCAATTCTCCAGTCTTCTGTCATACATCTATATGGCTCTTTCACCCACCTAAATTGCTAATGTGGAAACAAAGACACCTTCATTACCGAGAGCTCAGACATGATGAATGATGATATAATGATTGATTGGCCCTTGTTGGAAAACGAAGCTGTACATGTTAAAACCTCATTGAGAAAAGCAAGATTAAAGGGGAATGTGGCTATTAATGTAGATGCAGAGAAACATGAAACAATGTGCATTCAGAGATTTTTTCATGTTCACACAAAGATATAGCTTTATAAACATATTCATAAATGCTTGGTTTCCTGTCATGCATGCTGCTAATACTATGTAACTACTACTTTGCAGAGGAGAATGTGTACAGTATTCGAAACTGAAAGGAAAAATAAGGCAGAGTCCTTGGTTTCAAAGAATTTGTGGTGTATGTGGAGGGCATCACAGAGCTGACAGAGCCTTGTGTAATGCAGAATGTAAGAAATGCCAAGTGGAAGCCAGAGATATCTCTAGTTGCTGATCTGTCTAGCACATATTTGTTCTGGTAAATAACAGCTTGTTTTTTTTTTTTTTTCCCTACTTGGAACCACCTCTCCCTCACTCTCAGTCCGTATAGGTTGGATCAGTTTGATTCTCACTTACCCTTATACCACTGGGTGTGGGAAAAGGACCCAAGCCCAGCCAAGATCATATCCCATTCCTTTGGCCACAGGTGTGCATGTCCATGATCCCAGGATGTACACATGACCTACATTGGTCCAAATAGAATCAACCTCATTAAAAATAAAGTTTCTACCTCCCATGGCCCCTCCATTCCCCTCCCACCTTTCTGCCCTATCTAGAGTTCTTCTATTCCTCCAATGCCCCCCCATCCCACTATGAGTCAGCCTCCTTATGTCACTTAGTATTATCTTCTCCAACTCCATCCATTTACCTGCAAATGCCATGATTTTATTCTCTTGAGATGATCATGTGATTCTTTAAGTCTATGGATGTGAAGAATTACAATTGTTGATTTCCATATATTGAACCAACCTTGCATTCCTGGGATGAATCCCACTTGATTGTGGTGTAGTACCTTTTTCATGTTTTAGCATTTGATCTGCCAGAATTTTGTTGATAATTTTTGCATCTATGTTCACTAGAGATTGCTGGGAGCCATCAACCAAGTAGGTATGACAATTTCCTTGCCAGCATACCCCCATGTTTCTTTAGTGGAAGGACTCGTGGAAATAGGACATTTTGCAGCTACATTGCATATAAGGTGACCTTGCTCAAGGACCAGGGCGGATCCGTGTTTAGGGTGTTCCCGGTTTAGCATAATAGGAGATGAGGGTATTCCCCATTTAGAATAGGGCGTATCCTGCTGCCTGAGCTCCTCTTGAGTTCTTAGGGTCAGACAGTATATTTTGGGAGACAGAAGCCCAGTGGAGTGGTGGATTTGGGCAGAGAACGTGGATTTCCCCAGACGTGTTTTTAGAAGGCCGGTGTGAGATCGGGAATAAAGAATTGCTGTTTGAATCTACAAGCTGTGTGGAGGCTCGTGATTTGTGCCCAGCCAGAGATTGCGGCAAGAGATATTGGTCTGAACAAACAGAAAAGGCAATTTAAAGTGTACTTATTTTAATTGTGTGTGCATTGGTTTATATTTGCTACAGTGTAATTCTTACAAATAGCCCTTTAATAAATTTATATTGAAAAAATGAATGTAAAAAAAAGAAAGTCTCTCTGAGACAACAACTAACTTAGAGCAAAAGAGACAAGAGTGGGAGGAGGTTAAGCCTTATTGGCATTATTTAAGCTCCTAGATTCAGCCATGACTGAATTCAGTATACCATTTTAAATATATATATTTAATTACTTGCAGGAAAGCTTCAATAGTTTTATTGATTTTTAACACATGTATATATTCATGTAGCTTCCACCACAATTAAGATTCAGGACAATTCCATCACCCCCTAAAACTCCCACCCTCATGATTTTATAATCAGACTCTTTCCATAGCTCTAAACTTTCTCATATACTGTTCTGTTTCTTTCCCTATAGTTTAATTTTTTCAGAATATTACATAAATAAAATCATGAAAATTTAACTTTTTGAGACTCGTGTCTTCCCACAAGGATTATTTTTTTGAAATTTACCCAAGGTTTTACATATATTAGTATTCACATTTTTGTATTGCTGAGAAGTATTTCATGGGAAAGACATATCACTGTTTATCTGTCTCCATTTGAAAGGAATTTGGGTTGTTTCCAATTTTTGAGTGGTTATGAGTAGAGCTTGTGATCACATTCACATACCAGGTTTTGTGCAAACATAGGTTTTTTATTTAACTTGAGGAGGTGCCTAAAATGAGATTGTTGGCTTGTATCATAAAAATATATTTAACCTTAGAGAACTGCCAAAATGTGTTCAGAATAGCTGTGTATACTATATTCCCACTAGCAATGAATAAGAGTCCGATTTACTATGCATCCCAGGCAACCCTGGGATTTGTCAGTCTTTCTTAAAGGCCTTTTAATAGATGTGTAGTGATATTGTGAATCAGCTTGCCTATATCTATGGAAAGTCCTTCTGGAATATTGTTAGGAAATGTTTACATTTGTAGATTGATTGCAAAGGAACTTCAGAACTGTAACTAGTCTTCCAATCCATGAGCATGATATAGTTATCTTTTGATTAACTTGTATTCTATGTTTCATCAGCATTTGGTAGTTTTCAGTATACTGATCCTGTGGATGGGTTGCTAGATTTACAACAAAGATTTTATTAATGGGAGGGGGGTTGGTAAATGTGCTTTAAAAATTTCATTATCAAATTATTTCCTGTTCATATGTGAACAAACATCTGGTGTGTACAGATTAACCTTGTATCCTAGACCCTTGCTAAACACAATAGGATTTTTTTTTTTACATTCCTTGGGTTTCTCCATATACACAGTCATGTCATCTGCAAACAAGGGCAGCTTTATTTCTTCTTTATATATATATATATATATATATATATATATATATATATATATATATATATATATATATATATAGTACCAGGGATTGAACCTAGATTTGATTATCTGCTGAGCCATGTACCCAGCCCTTTTATTTATTTATTTATTTATTTTTTCGAGACAGGATCTTGCTAAATTGCTTAGGGCCTCACTAAGTTGCTGTGACTGGCTTTGAAATTTCGATCCTTCTGCCTCAGCCTCCCCAGCCACTGGGATTATAGGCATGCATCACAGCACCCAGCCATATATGACTTTGTAACTTGTGTTATTGCACTGATCAGGATTTCTAGTGTAATGATGACTAAGAGTAGTGACAGTGGATATCCTTGCCTTGTGCAAGCTTTAGAAGAAAATAATCAGTCTTTGACAAATAAATATGAGATTAACTATTAAAAAAAATATATAGATGCTCTTTACCACATTAAGGAAATTCTTTCCCCTTCCTAGTTGGCTGAGAGTTTTTGACATGAATGGACTTTGAATTTTGTCACATCCTTTTCTGTTCTTTTTTTTTTTATTTTTTTTTATTACTGGTTCTTGAAAACATTACAAATCTCTTGACATATCATATTTCATACATTTGATTCACGTGCATTATGAACTCCCATTTTTACCCTGTATAAAAATTGCAGATTCACATTGGTTACACATCCACTTTTTTACATACTGCCATACTAGTGTATGTTGTATTCTGCTGCCCTTCCTATCCTCTTTTATCCGCCCTCCCCTCCTCTCCCCTCCCCTCCTCTCCCATCTTCTCTCTCTACCCCATCTACTGTAACTCATTTCTATCCCTTGTTTTTTTCCCTTTTCCCCTCACTTCCTCTCATATGTAATTTTGTATAACAATGAGGGTCTCCTTCCTTTACCATGCAATTTCCCTTATCTCTCCCTTTCCCTCCCCCCTCTCATGCCTTTTTAATGGTGATCTTCTTCTCATGCTTTTCCTCCCTGCTCTGTTCTTAGTTGTTCTCCATATATCAAAGATGACATTTGGCATTTGATTTTTAGGGATTGGCTAGCTTCATATAGCATAATCTGCCCTAGTCCCATCCATTTCCCTACAAATGCCATGATTTTGTCATTTTTTAGTGCTGAGTAGTACTTCATTGTGAATAAATGCCAATTTTTTTTATCCATTCATCTATTGAAGGGCATTTAGGTTGGTTCCACAGTCTTGCTATTGTGAATTTTGCTGCTATGAACATTGTTGTAGCAATATCCCTATAGTATGCTCTTTTAAGGTCTTTAGGGAATAGTCCAAGAAGGGGAATAGCTGGGTCAAATGGTGGTTCCATTCCCAGCTTTCCAAGGAATCTCCATACTGCTTTCCAAATTGGCCACAACAATTTGAAGTCCCACCAGCAATGTACAATGTACCCTTTTCCCCATATCCTCACCAGCACTTGTTGTTTGACTTCCTAATGGCTGCCAATCTTACTGGAGTGAGATGGTATCTTAGGGTAGTTTTGGTTTACATTTCTCTGACTGCTAGATATGGTGAGCATTTTTTCATGTACTTGTTGATTGATTGTATGTACTCCTCAGAGAAGTGTCTGTTCAGGTCTTTGGCCCATTTGTTGATTGGGTTATTTGTTTTCTTATTGTTTAATTTTTTGAGTACTTTGTATACTCTGGATATTAGGGCTCTATCTGAAGTGTGGGGAGTAAAAATTTGTTCCCATGATGTAGGCTCCCTGTTTACCTCTCTTATTGTTTCTCTTGCTGAGAAAAAACTTTTTAGTTTGAGTAAGTACCATTTGTTGATTTTTGTTATTAACTCTTGTGCTATGGATGTCCAATTAAGAAATTTGGAGCCTGACCTCACAATATGTAGATCGAAGCCAACTTTTTCTTCTATCACACGCAGAGTCTGTGACTTGATATCAAGCTCCTTGATTCATTTTGAGTTAACACTTGTGCATGGCAAGAGAACGGCATTCAGTTTCATTTTGTTGCATATAGAGTTCAGGTTTTCACAGTGCCATTTGTTGAGGATGCTATCCTTTCTCCATTGCATGCTTTTAGCCCCTTTATCAAATATAAGATAGTTGTAACTTTGTGGATTGGTCTCTGTGTCCTCTATTCTGTACCATTTGTCCACCCACCTGTTTTGGTACCAGTACCATGTTGTTTTTGTTACTATTGCTCTGTAGTTTATATATATAGTTTGAAATCTGGTATCGCTATACCGCCTGATTCACACTTCCTGATTAGAGTTGCTTTTGCTATTCTGAATCTTTTATTTTTCCATATGAATTTCATGATGGCTTTATCTATTTCTACAAGAAATGCCATTGGTATTTTGATTGGCATTGCATTAAACCAATAGAGAACTTTTGGTAATATTGCCATTTTGATGATGTTAGTTCTGCCTATCCATGAACAGGGTATATTTAACCATCTTCTAAGATCTTCTTCTATTTCTCTCTTTAGGTTTCTGTAGTTTTCATTGTATAAATCTTTCACCTATTTTGTTAGTTTGATTCCCAAGTGTTTTATTTTTTTGAGGATATTGTGAATGGGGTTTTTTCCTCATTTCCATTTCAGAAGTTTTGTTGCTAATATACTGGAATGCCTTGATTTATGCATGTTGATATTATATCCTGTAAATTTGCCAAAGTCATTTATTAGTTCTAGCAGTTTCTTTGTAGATCCTTTTGGGTCTTCTAGGTATAGAATCATTTCCTCTGCAAATAATGATAATTTAAGTTCTTCTTTTCCTATTTTTATGCCTTTAATTTCTTTCATCTGTCTAATTTCTCTGGCCAATATTTTGAGAAATATATTGAATAGAAGTGGTGATAGATGGCATCCCTGTATTGTTCCAGATTTTAGAGGGAATGCCTTCAATTTTTCTCAATTCAGAATGATGCTAGCCTGAGGCTTAGCATAGATAGCTTTTACAATGTTGAGGTAAGTTTCTGTTATCCCTAGTTTTTCTAGTGTTTTTAACACAAAGGAGTGCTGTATTTTGTTGAATGCTTTTTCTGCATCTATTGAGATGATCATATGGTTCTTATCTTTAAGTCTATTGATGTGTTAAATAACATTTGTTGATTTCTGTGTATTGAACCAGCCTTGATTCCCAGGGATGAATCCTACTTGATCATGGTGCACATTTTTTTTGGTGTGTTTTTGTATCCAATTCGCCAGAATTTTATTGAGGATTCTTTCATCTAGGTTCATTAGAGATATTGGTCTGTAGTTTCCTTTTTTTGAGGTGTCTTTGTCTGGTTTCGGAATCAGGGTTATGTTGGCCTCATAGAATAAATTTGGAAGAGTTCCCTCTTTTTCTATTTCCTGAAATAACTTGAAAATTATTGGTATTAATTCTTCTTTAAAGGATTTGTAACACTCTGCTGTATACCCATCCGGTCCTGGCTTTTCTTGGTTGGTAGTGTTTTTATGTCTTCTTCTATTTCATCCATTGATATTGGTCTGTTCAAATTGTGTGTATCCTCCTGACTCAAGCTCGGCAAATCATATGACTTAAGAAATTTATCGATATATTCACTATCTTTTATTTTATTGGAATATAGAGTTTCAAAATAATTTCTAATTGTCTTCTGTATTTCTGTAGCATCTGTTGTGATATTGCCTTTTTCATCCTGTATGTTAGTAATTTGAGTCCTCTCTCTTCTTCTCTTCATTAGCATGGCTAAGGGTCTTTCGATCTTATTTATTTTTTCAAAGAACTAACTTTTAGATTTGTCAATTTTTTCAATAGTTTCTTTTGTTTCAGTTTCGATGATTTCTGCTCTGATTTTAATTATTTCTTGCCTTCTGCTACATTTGCTGTTGTTTTGCTTTTCCTTTTCTAAGGCTTTGAAATAAAGCGTGATCTCATTTATTTGTTTTTTTTTTTCTTTCTTTCTTTCTTTCTTTTTTTTTTTTTTTTTTTTGAGGAATGAGCTTCAGGCAATGAATTTCTCTCTTAAAACTGCTTTCATTGTGTCCCCTAGATTCCAATATGTTGTGTCTTTATTTTCATTTATCTCTAAGAATTTTTTATTTTCTCCTTTATTTCTTTTATAACCCATTGATCATTCAGTAACATATTGTTCATTTTCCATGTGATGTAGGATTTTTCCTTCCTTCTTTTAACATTGATTTCCGGTTTCATTCCATATGATCAGATAAAATGCATGGTATTATCTCCACCCCTATATATTTACTGAGGGTTGTCCTATGGCATAATATATGGTCCATTTTTGAGAAGGATCCATGTGCTACTGAGAAAAAAGTATATCCACTTGATGATGGTTGATATATTCAATATATGTCAGTTAAGTCTAGGTTATTGATTGTGTTATTGAGTTCTATAGTTTCTTTATTCAACTTTTGGTTGGAGGATCTGTTCAATGGTGAGACAGGTGTGTTGAAGTCACCCATAATTATTGTGTTGTGATCTATTGGATTCTTGAACTTGAGAAGAGTTTATTTTATGAACGTCGCACCACCATTATTTGGTTCTTAAATATTGATAATATTTATGTCTTGTTGGTGAATGGTTCCTATTAACAGTATATAATATCCTTCCTTATCCCTTTTATTTTACTTAGTCTTGAAGTCGATTTTATTTGATATGAGGATGGTCACAGCTGCTTGCTTACGGGGACCATGTGCATTGTATATTTTTTCCCAACCTTTCACCTTCTGCCTGTGTATGACTTTTCCAATCAGATTTGTCTCCTGGAGGCAGCATATCGTTGGATTTCTTTTTTTAATCCATCTTACCAGCCTATGTCGCTTTATTGGTGAGTTTAAGACATTAACATTTAGAGTTACTATTGATATATGGTTTGTACTTCTAGCCATGTTTGATTATTAATTTTTTTTATTTGGTATGTTTCACCATGATTAGATTTTCCCTTGCCCTCTCGCTTTACTGAGGTACTTTCCACTGTTGGTTTTGATTATTGTTTTTTATTTCTTCTTCTTGTAGTGTTTTGCTCGATATGCTTTGCAATGCTGGTTTTCTGGCTGCAAATTCTTTTAACTTTTCTTTATCATAAAAGATTTTCATTTTGTTGTCATACCTGAAGCTTAATTTTGCTGGATACAAAATTCTTGGTTGGCATCCATTGTCTTTCAGAGTTTGGAATACGTTGTTCCAGTATCTTCTCGCTTTCAGCGTCTGTGGTGAAAAGTCTGTTGTTAACCTTATTGGTTTACCCCTGAATGTAATCTGCATCCTTTCTCTTGTAGCTTTTAACATTTTCTCTTTGTTCTGTATATTGGATATCTTCATAAAAATGTGTCCTGGCGTTCGTCTATGTGATTTTGTATGCTCAGTGTCCTGTATGAATCTGTAATTTGTACATCCACTTCCTTTTTTATATCTGGAAAGTTTTTCATAATTATTTCATTCAACAGATTGCTCATTCCTTTGGTTTGAACCTCTATACCTTCCTCTATCCCGATGACCCTTAAGTTTGTTTTTTTTTTTTTTTTTGATATGTTTTGTCTTCATTTTCTGACGTTCTGGCTTCTACTTGCTCTACTCTGTTAGTGATACTCTCATTTGAGTTTTTAATTTGGTTTATAGTTTCGTTCATTTCTAGGATTATTGTTTGTTTTTTTAATAATCTCTATCTCCTGATAAAGAAGCTTATTTGCTTCTTTTATCTGTTTATGTAATTCATTTTCAAAATATTCTTTCATTATTTCAATTTTCTGTCTCATGTCCTCTTTAAGATTCCATTTCATCTCTCTAAGGTATTCCTTGAGTTCTTTATTTTACCATTTTTCTGGTGCCTCTAGGTCCTCCTATATAGTTAGGCTGTCCTGCATTGTTTGTACTCCTTTACTTCCTTGGTTTTTAATGCAGCTCTTTTACTTTTTGTTCTGTTTGACTGCTGAGTTACTGTTTACTCCTATAAATTTATTTGGTTTTGTGTATCTCTGGGGTCTCTCTTTTGTGATGAGAGACTATGACTAGAGATGATGAGTTTTGTTGCACTTTAAGGCAGATTCTTCGTTTTTTAGACTGTGTACGGATTCTGATTGCATATAGCGGTCTGTGGTTTGGTCTTGAGACATATATTTACGTCAAATGATGTGATGGTATTGAGGTTGGTATCTCTTGGTATCCTTGGAAGGTTGCTCTACTGACGCGGGATATTAACAGGAGAATGGTCTGGAGTATTTTGGGGTAGCTAGGGACTTGGTAGCACTATATAACGCCTTGGAACATTTACCTATACATATTTAGTGAATTACATATAAACAGCGTTGTGATGCTTGGGAGGAAAGGTATTAGAAGGGGAAGGAAGAAGTCACTAAAGAGAATGTAAGTAAACAGGTAGAATTCAAGGAACAGGGGATAAGGAAATTGAAAAGAAATGAAACGACAAAAGAAAAAAATAGAAAAGAAAAAAGAAAAAAAATAAAAAGATATTTAAAAGAATAAAAATAAAAATAAAAATAAAAAACAAATAATAAAAACAAATTTAAAAAATGAAGTTTTAGAGTTTGAATAACTTCTCTTCCAGCAGGTGGATCTGTGCCCACTGGGCCAAGCTTCTCCTCTCTATAAGCAGGAACCAATCACTGTGAAGCAGCTCCTCCTCCCTGCCTGACTGGGCGGGTCTCCAATCCTGAGTACCTAAGACCTTTTCTTGTGTCTAGTCACTTCCCCACTTTTCCTCCAGCCAGGCCCCGCTCACCGGTGACACTCATCACAATACTGGCTACATGCCAGGTCTGCTGCTCCCAGGGGTCCTATTTTCTTGAACGACTGGGCACACTCTCCGTGCTTGCCATTCCCTCAGACCCTAAGGTTGTGGAGCGTGGGGCTGAGAACCTCCAGTAGCCATGGGCTGAGTAGCTGGTGCAAGAGACCTCAGTTGTCACGCTTGTGGAAACGGTAGGTGGGGGTCCCACGCCACGGGTCCCACACTGCTCCTGGTTCCCTCGGTCTGACGATCGTGCTCACGGGAGAGCTGGGAAGGGCCCTTGAGGTTTCCCTACTGTTTGGAGAGGGAGAGCTAGGGGGTTACACATATGCCGCTGCCGGTTCTAATGAAGTCATCTCCTCTGCAACATTCTGGTGAAATCAGTTCTCTGCCATGGTAATAACTCATGCGAATGGCAACAGTTCGTTCCCTTTTCCAGGTGTCCAATGCAACAGGTTGGTCCTGACCAGCTCTCCCAAGCCCTGTCTCAATCCTGTGGCCCCTGCCTATGAAGGCTTGTTTGGTAATAACCTCTGCAGGTTCAGGAGTCACTGACAAGTTGATTCAGTGGGAGCGTTTAGCGCTGAGTCACAGCGGTTGGTCTGCGAGATGTAGGTGAACAGGAGCCTGAATTCAGCCACTCTGGGCTCAGTGTGTGTTCTGAGAGGCGCAGACTGTTTCCCCCAAATCCACGTCAACTCAGCATTGCCTAGTGATCCTGAGCAAACAGCATTTAGATGGTTTAAGACTCCCTATGCATGTGCAGCTGAAGAGGTCAGAGACTTGATATCTCAGGACCCACCACCATCCCTTTTTTGTTCTAATGGATATAATCATATAGTTTTCTTTAGTCTGTCAATATCATAGAATAAGCTAAGCACAGTGGTTCATGCCTGTGATACTAGCCTCTCAGGAGGTGGAGACATGATGATTACCAAGTTCAAAGCCAGGTTGAGCAACTTAGTGAGACCCTATTGCAAAATAAACTAAAAAGGACTGGGGAGGGCTGGGATTTTGGCTCAGCAGTAGAGCACTAGCACAGGTGGTACCCGGGTTCGATTCTCAGCATCACATAAAAAAATAAAGACATTGTGTTGACTATATCTACAAAAAATATTCTCTCTCTCTCTCTCTCTCTCTCTCTCTCTCTCTCTCTCTCTCTCTCCCTCTCCCTCTCCCTCTCCCTCTCCCTCTCCCTCTCCCTCTCCCTCTCCCTCTCTCTTCTTTAAAAAAAAACTAGATTTGCTGCTCAGGGGTAGAGCATTTGCATATATATGAATGATGTAATATATTGACTGACTTTCAAATATTGAACCAGCCTGAATTCCTAGGGTGAATCGAAATTAATATGGTTCATTCATTCATTCTTTTTTTTTGTTGTTGTTGTTGTTGTTATTTATCGTGAAACTCAATTTGCCATTATGTTTTTGAGGACTTTAATGTCTCGTTATTAATTTTTTTGTTTGTTTGTTTGTTTGTTTATTGTGTGGTGCTGGAGATTGAACCCAGAGTCTTGTGCATGCAAGGGAAGCCCTCTACCCACTAAGCTATATCCCCAGCCCTTATTTATTTATTTATTCTTATTTAAGCCAGTTAAAGTTATATTTCTGTCACTTACAATTATAGGTTCAAGAAACTAGTATGAGAACTAAAAAAAAAATAGAATAATTTCAGAAGAGGTATGTAATACCTATCAAAAATAGTAGCTGGGTGCAGTGGCACATGCATTTAATCCCAGCTACTTGGCAGGAGGATCACAAATTTAAGGTCAGCCTCAGAAACTTATTAAGACCCTGTCTCAAAATAAAAATTAAGATGTAGTTCAGTGGTAGAAGTGGTGAGTTTGAGCTCTAGTACTGAGAAAAAAAAGTAGTAAACATAAAAAAAAATATGATGGAATTAAATTATTTTAGAGTTTCCTATAGTTGTTTTAATACATATTATTGCAATTACATCACAAAATTAAGCTGTTTTTATAATTGAAGTAGCTATACTTTTTGAGATTGTACAGGTCATATGTACAGGCAGCATAAAATGTCCAGTCTGTAGAACAGAAAGAAGATCAGGGGTTTTCAGAAGCTGGAGGGTTGAGAAATGGGACATAAATAATTATTGGGCATAGGTTTTATTCTCGGAGTGATGAAAATCTTTTAGAATTAAGTACCCGGGGTGGTTTGCACATCCTTGTAAGTATGTTGAATGCCAAAAAATTGTTCATTTCTGAATTTTAAATTTCATAAACTTTATATTTTGTGAACAATATCTCAATATAAGTGTTATTAGAAAAAAGAAAGAATACAGAGAGATTCCAGGTGTCCAAATTGTAACATCTCACAGAAATATATCATGATATCACAACCAGGATATTGACGGGAAAAGCCCATTGGCCATCTGTGGTCTCTTTTCATGTCTTTTGCCCACTTTCTAATTAGTTTTTTGATTAAGTTTTTTTCTGTTGAGCTTTGAGCAGTCTTTAAGTACTTTAGATACTAGTCCTTTCTTGGATAATTGGTTTGCAAATATTTTCTCCTACCCTTGTTTTTTTGACCTTTCTATATGAACTTTTGCAAAGCAAACACTGTTAATTTTGATGAGGTAAATTTTAATCAGGCTCTTAGGCTTTTAATGTTGATTCTAAGTACTCTTTTCCCAGCTCTAGATCCTAAAGATGTTCTCTTTTTTTTCCTCTAAATTTATATTTGACATTTAAATACATAATATACTTGGCTAATTTTTTATATAGTGGGGGAAAATATATATATATATATATTTGTATCAGGGATAGAACCCAGGGACACTTAACCACGGAGCCACATCCCTAGTGCTTTTTTATATTTTATTTAGAGACAGGGTTTTACTAAGTTGCTTAGGGACTCGCTAAATTGCTGAGGCTGGCTTTGGACTTGCGATTCTTCTGCCTGAGCCTCCGAAGCCACTGGAATTCTAGGAGTGCACCACTGTTCCTGGCTATATGTTTATATATTTCACTGCAGATGCCAAATTTCTCCAACTCCATTTATTGAAGAAGTTATTCTTTTCTAAAAAAATATGTATTTTTAAGTTGTAGTTGGACATGATACCTTTATTTATTTATTTTTATGTAGTGCTGAGGATTGAACCCAGGGCCTTGCATTTTCTAGGTGAGCACTCTACCACTGAGCCACAACTCTAACCCGAAGCTGTTCTTAATCTATTGAATCATTATTCCATCTTTGTGAAATAGTTCTGGGACTGGTGCTATTCAACAGGACTTTCCTGCAGTGATGGAAATACTCTAATCTGCAATCTCCATTATGGCTGTCACTAGCCCTTGATAGCTACTGAGCTATTGGAAAGTAGCTAGAAAATGGAATTTTATAAATATTTATTTAGTTTTCATTCATTGTAATAACCATAGGTGACTTTGGGCTTCCACATTAGACACAAAAATTTTGGATGTATTCCCACATCAGAATTTACACCTCTACACCTTAATTTTTAAAATTAAGCAAAAAATTGATATATTTTGTGTATTAAATCTGTCTGAACTGTTCTGCCTAACAACCAACTCTCCGTACAAAATTCACTCACTTACTCATTACCACCTGTCTTCCTTCCTTTCTTGCAGTACTAGGAACTTAACCCAGGGACTTGCAAATGTTTCACAAGTACTCTACCACTGAGCTCTGTCCCCAATCCCCAAATATGTATATTTAAAAATAGATATTTTTATAAAGAAGTTTTACATTCCAGATAATGCTTGGAAAAGACATGGAAACCTCAGTTTTGAGAAAGATTTGTTACATAGCAATTATATAAGAGTTTCTTTGGACAATAACTAACAGAAAACTGTTGCAACAGTAGCTTAAGCAAATACAAATGTGTTTGCTATAGGAAATCTGAAACTCATGAACATCACCAAAAACCCAGGATTCCTTCCGTATTTCTGCTCTTCCCTTCTCATCTTCAAGCTGTTAAGCCTCGTAGTAGCAGGAATGATAGCTCCAATATCACATCCATTTCCAACTGAAGGGAAAGGAGAGTAAAGAAAGTATCAGCTAAATCCACCCACCACATGCAATTTTAAGACATTCTGGGAAATTTCAAACTTATGCCAAAGCATACAAATAAATGTAACAAACTCCATGTATCCATGAGGTAGGTTTCAAGGAAGATCAACTAATAGGCAAAATGGTCCAATCTGTCTCCCTATCTACTTCTTCTACTCCAAAGATATTCTGAAGCAAGTCTGAGCCTTCACTATTATTTCATTTTCAATCATTTTAGTATGCATCTCAAAAACCAAAGGTGAGGCATGAATAAAATGGTAAAAATTATTGCTAATCTTACAAATAAATTCATCATTTTTTGAATTTGGGGCCTCTGCTAATGGTTGATATAACTCTCAAGTCACTTTTAAATCTACAGATTATATTGTTTTTCTTCCTTCGCAAAGAGTTTGCTGACAAAATAAGGCTTTCCCCTGGTTTTATTTGGTCAGAATTTTGATGTTATTGATGTGAGGTCATGAAATCAATTTCTCTTCTTTCTGTATTTGCTATAAAATGGTAGTTGAATCTGCAGGCTCCATCTGATTGACAGATTTATATTTAATTTTTAAAATTTATTTGATTCACTTTTTGGAGGTACTAGGGATTTAACCCAGGGGCATTTTACTTCTGACTGACCTTTTAAAATTTTGTTTTGATACAGAGTCTCCCTAAGTTGCTGAGTGAAACCTTGAACTTGAGATCTTTTTGAATCAGCCTCTGAAGTTGCTGGGATTACAAGCATGTGTTCTGTTCTGGGCCAATTTTTTAGAACATTATTTTATAAGTGGGGGTGTAGTCTTCTCTCAGGAGGCAGGTAATAAAATTAAGCTCCACCAAACACTCTCTCTCTCTGTCTCTCCTGCCCATCAGCCTTCTTCTTCAATCTTATTGATCAGAGCTGGATCATATGTCTATGCCTAGTTGCAAAGGACACTGGGATGTCAAATATATAAAGTGAGGTGCTCACAGTAGTGCACACCAGAAATCCCAGCTACTCTGGAGTTGAAGGCATGAGGATGGCAGGTTGGAGCCCTGCCTGGCAATTTAGTAAGACTCTGTTCCAAAATAAAAAAAAAAAGTAAAAGGCCTGGGGAGGTATAATATCCCTGGATTCAATTCCCACTACCTTAAAAAAAAAAAAAAAAAAGCTATGTGGGGTGGCATATGCGTGTAATCCTAGCGGATTGGGAGACAGAGGCTAGAGGATCACAAGTTCAAAGCCAGCCTCCACAAAAGTGAGGCCCTAAGCAACTTAGCAAAATTCTGTCTCAAAATAAAATCTAATACCAGGCTTGGTGGTGCACGCCTGTAATTCTAGCAGCTTGGGAGGCTGAGGCAGGAGGATCTCAAGTTCAAAGCCAGCCTCAGAAAAAGTGAGGCCTTAAGCAACTCAATGAGACCCTATCTCTAAATAAAATACAAAATAGGACTGGGGATGTTGCAGGGTGGTTGATTGCCCTGAGTTCAATCCCCAGAAATGCCCCCCCTATACACACACACAATAAACAAATAAAGAAAAAATAAAAGGTGTTGGGATGTGGTTCAG
>NW_027511370.1:0-25735 GCF_048772815.1 Callospermophilus lateralis
AAGTAATGATAGTACACCAATCCACTTGGAGGCTCAAGTTTCGTTCTTTACGTTGAAGCATTCGTTTGCAGTAACAGTTTGAATTTTTAGGTTCACTCTGTTTCTCCTATATTGACAGATGCACTTAGAACTCTAAATCAAACACGGTTTGTGCTAGCTTCTTGAAACTTGACACAATACAGTAGTTCTACGTTCTATCTCTAAGGTTTGTTTCCTCTTGTTGTAGCCTTAAGCAGATACTGGGTGAATGACACATTCAATGAAGGCGTTGTTAGGCGGCCAAAACACTAGAGTCTCCTGAAATCTCAACATAAATTTTTGCTTCCGACCTTCATGATACTTTCAAGTAATGAGCAGTTACACCAATCAAACTTGGATGCCCAAGTTTCGTTCTCCTAGGTTGAAGCATTCGTTTGCAGTAACAGTTTTGAATTTTTAGGTTTCACTCTGTTTTCTCCTATATTGACAGATGCAGTTAGAACTCTAAATCAAACACGGTTTGTGCTAGCTTCTTGAAACTTGACACAATACAGTAGTTCTATGTTCTATCTCTAAAGTTTGTTTCCTCTTGATGTAGCCTTAAGCAGATATTGGTGAATGACACATTCAATGAAAGGCGTTGTTAGGCGGCCAAAACTCTAGAGTCTCCTGAAATCTCAACATAAATTTTTGCTTCCGACCTTCATGATACTTTCAAGTAATGAGCAGTACACCAATCAAACTTGGATGCCCAAGTTTCGTTCTCCTAGGTTGAAGCATTCGTTTCAGTAACAGTTTGAATTTTTAGCTTTCACTCTGTTTTCTCGTATATTGACAGATGCAGTTCGAACTATATCAAACACGGTTTGTGCTAGCTTCTTGAAACTTGACACAATACATTATTTCTACGTTCTATCTCTAAGGTTTGGTTTCCTCTTGATGTAGCCTAAAGCAGGGACTGGCGAATAACACTTATATTGAAAGGATGTTGCCAAACTACCAAAACACTAGAGTCTCCTGAAATCACAACATATCTTTTTTCATCCAATCTTCATGATACTTTCAAGTAATGATCAGTACCCCAATCCCACTTGGATGCTCAAGTTTCGTTCTTTACGTTGAAGCATTCGTTTGCAGTAACAGTTTGAATTTTTAGGTTTCACTCTGTTTTCTCCTATATTGACAGATGCAGTTAGAACTCTAAATCAAACACGGTTTGTGCTAGCTTCTTGAACTTGACACAATACAGTAGTTCTACGTTCTATCTCTAAGGTTTGTTTCCTCTTGATGTAGCCTTAAGCAGATACTGGTGAATGACACATTCAATGAAAGACGTTGTTAGGTGGCCAAAACACTAGAGTCTCCTGAAATCTCAACATAAATTTTTGCTTCGACCTTCATGATACTTTCAAGTAATGAGCAGTACACCAATCAAACTTGGATGCCCAAGTTTCGTTCTCCTAGGTTGAAGCATTCGTTTGCAGTAACAGTTTGAATTTTTAGTTTTCACTCTGTTTTCTCTATATTGACAGATGCAGTTAGAACTCTAAATCAAACACGGTTTGTGCTAGCTTCTTGAAACTTGACACAATACAAGTAGTTCTATGTTCTATCTCTAAAGTTTGTTTCCTCTTGATGTAGCCTTAAGCAGATATTGGTGAATGACACATTCAATGAAAGGCGTTGTTAGGCGGCCAAAACTCTAGAGTCTCCTGAAATCTCAACATAAATTTTTGCTTCCGACCTTCATGATACTTTCAAGTAATGAGCAGTACACCAATCAAACTGGATGCCCAAGTTTCGTTCTCCTAGGTTGAAGCTTTCGTTTGCAGTAACAGTTTGAATTTTTAGCTTTCACTCTGTTTTCTCGTATATTGACAGATGCAGTTCGAACTATATCAAACACGGTTTGTGCTAGCTTCTTGAAACTTGACACAATACATTATTTCTACGTTTCTATCTCTAGGTTTGTTTCCTCTTGATGTAGCCTAAAGCAGGGACTGGCGAATAACACTTATATTGAAAGGAGTTGCCAAACTACCAAAACACTAGAGTCTCCTGAAATCCAACATATATTTTTTCATCCAATCTTCATGATACTTTCAAGTAATGATCAGTACCCCAATCCCACTTGGATGCTCAAGTTTCGTTCTTTTACGTTGAAGCATTCGTTTGCAGTAACAGTTTGAATTTTAGTTTCACTCTGTTTTCTCCTATATTGACAGATGCAGTTAGAACTCTAAATCAAACACGGTTTGTGCTAGCTTCTTGAAACTTGACACAATACAGTAGTTCTACGTTCTATCTCTAAGGTTTGTTTCCTCTTGATGTAGCCTTAAGCAGATACTGGTGAATGACACATTCAATGAAAGGCGTTGTTAGGTGGCCAAAACACTAGAGTCTCCTGAAATCTCAACATAAATTTTTGCTTCCGACCTTCATGATACTTTCAAGTAATGAGCAGTACACCAATCAAACTTGGATGCCCAAGTTTCGTTCTCCTAGGTTGAAGCATTCGTTTGCAGTAACAGTTTGAATTTTTTAGGTTTCACTCCGTTTTCTCTATATTGACAGATGCAGTTCGAACTATATCAAACACGTTTGTGCTACCTTCTTGAAACTTGACACAATACATTAGTTCTACGTTCTATCTCTAAGGTTTGTTTCCTCTTGATGTAGCCTAAAGCAGGGACTGGCGAATAACACTCATATTGAAGGGGTTGCCAAACTTCCAAAACGCTAGAGTCTCCTGAAATCTCAACATATATTTTTTCATCCAATCTTCATGATACTTTCAAGTAATGATCAGTACCCCAATCCCACTTGGATGCTCAAGTTTCGTTCTTTTACGTTGAAGCATTCGTTTGCAGTAACAGTTTGAATTTTTAGGTTTCACTCTCTTTTCTCCTATATTGACAGATGCAGTTAGAACTCTAAATCAAACACTGTTTGTGCTAGCTTCTTGAAACTTGACACAATACAGTAGTTCTACGTTCTATCTCTAAGGTTTGTTTCCTCTTGATGTAGCCTTAAGCAGATACTGGTGAATGACACATTCAATTAAAGGCGTTGTTAGGCGGGCAAAACACTAGAGTCTCCTGATATCTCAACATAAATTTTTGCTTCCGACCTTCATGATACTTTCAAGTAATGAGCAGTACACCAATCAAACTTGGATGCCCACGTTTCGTTATCCTAGGTTGAGGCATTCGTTTGCAGTAACAGTTTGAATTTTTAGGTTTCACTCCGTTTTCTCCTATATTGACAGATGCAGTTCGAACTATATCAAACACGGTTTATGCTACCTTCTTGAAACTTGACACAATACATTAGTTCTACGTTCTATCTCTAAGGTTTGTTTCCTCTTGATGTAGCCTAAAGCAGGGACTGGCGAATAACACTCATATTGAAAGGGTTGCCAAACTTCCAAAACGCTAGAGTCTCCTGAAATCTCAACATATATTTTTTCATCCAATCTTCATGATACTTTCAAGTAATGATCAGTACACCAATCGCACTTGGATGCTCAAGTTTCGTTCTTTTACGTTGAAGCATTCGTTTGCAGTAACAGTTTGAATTTTTAGGTTTCACTCTGTTTTCTCCTATATTGACAGATGCACTTAGAACTCTAAATCAAACACGGTTTGTGCTAGCTTCTTGAAACTTGACACAATACAGTAGTTCTACGTTCTATCTCTAAGGTTTGTTTCCTCTTGATGTAGCCTTAAGCAGATACTGGTGAATGACACATTCAATGAAAGGCGTTGGTAGGCGGCCAAAACACTAGAGTCTCCTGAAATATCAACATAAATTTTTGCTTCCGACCTTCATGATACTTTCAAGTAATGAGCAGTACACCAATCAAAGTTGGATGCCCAAGTTTCGTTCTCCTAGGTTGAAGCATTCGTTTGCAGTAACAGTTTGAATTTTTAGGTTTCACTCCGTTTTCTCCTATATTGACAGATGCAGTTCGAACTATATCAAACACGGTTTGTGCTACCTTCTTGAAACTTGACACAATACATTAGTTCTACGTTCTATCTCTAAGGTTTGTTTCCACTTGATGTAGCCTAAAGCAGGGACTGGCGAATAACACTCATATTGAAGGGGTTGCCAAACATCCAAAACGCTAGAGTCTCCTGAAATCTCAACATATATTTTTTCATCCAATCTTCATGATACTTTCAAGTAATGATCAGTACACCAATCCCACTTGGATGCTCAAGTTTCGTTCTTTTACGTTGAAGCATTCGTTTGCAGTAACAGTTTGAATTTTTAGGTTTCACTCTGTTTTCTCCTATATTGACAGATGCAGTTAGAACTCTAAATCAAACACGGTTTGTGCTAGCTTCATGAAACTTGACACAATACAGTAGTTCTACGTTCTATCTCTAAGGTTTGTTTCCTCTTGATGTAGCCTTAAGCAGATACTGGTGAATGAAACATTCAATGAAACTCGTTGTTAGGCGTCCAAAACACTAGAGTCTCCTGAAATCTCAACATAAATTTTTGCTTCCGACCTTCATGATACTTTCAAGTAATGAGCAGTACACCAATCAAACTTGGATGCCCAAGTTTCGTTCTCCTAGGTTGAAGCATTCGTTTGCAGTAACAGTTTGAATTTTTAGGTTTCACTCTGTTTTCTCCTATATTGACAGATGCAGTTAGAACTCTAAATCAAACACGGTTTGTGCTAGCTTCTTGAAACTTGACACAATACAGTAGTTCTATGTTCTATCTCTAAGGTTTGTTTCCTCTTGATGTAGCCTTAAGCAGATATTGGTGAATGACACATTAAATGAAAGGCGTTGTTAGGCGGCCAAAACTCTAGAGTCTCCTGAAATCTCAACATAAATTTTTGCTTCCGACCTTCATGATACTTTCAAGTAATGAGCAGTACACCAATCAAACTTGGATGCCCAAGTTTCGTTCTCCTAGGTTGAAGCATTCGTTTGCAGTAACAGTTTGAATTTTTAGCTTTCACTCTGTTTTCTCGTATATTGACAGATGCAGTTCGAACTATATCAAACACGGTTTGTGCTAGCTTCTTGAAACTTGACACAATACATTATTTCTACGTTCTATCTCTAAGGATTTTTTCCTCTTGATGTAGCCTAAAGCAGGGACTGGCGAATAACACTTATAATGAAAGGAGTTGCCAAACTTCCAAAACACTAGAGTCTCCTGAAATCTCAACATATATTTTTTCATAAAATCTTCATGATACTTTCAAGTAATGATCAGTACCCCAATCCCACTTGGATGCTCAAGTTTCGTTCTTTTACGTTGAAGCATTCGTTTGCAGTAACAGTTTGAATTTTTATTTTTCACTCTGTTTTCTCCTATATTGACAGATGCAGTTAGAACTCTAAATCAAACACGGTTTGTGCTAGCTTCTTGAAACTTGACACAATACAGTAGTTCTACGTTCTATCTCTAAGGTTTGTTTCCTCTTGATGTAGCCTTAAGCAGATACTGGTGAATGACACATTCAATGAAAGGCATTGTTAGGCGGCCAAAACACTAGAGTCTCCTGAAATCTCAACATAAATTTTTGCTTCCGTCCTTCATGATACTTTCAAGTAATGAGCAGTACACCAATCAAACTTGGATGCCCAAGTTTCGTTCTCCTAGGTTGAAGCATTCGTTTGCAGTAACAGTTTGAATTTTTAGGTTTCACTCTGTTTTCTACTATATTGACAGATGCAGTTCGAACTCTAAATCAAACACGGTTTGTGCTAGCTTCTTGAAACTTGACACAATACATTAGTTCTACGTTCTATCTCTAAGGTTTGTTTCCTCTTGATGTAGCCTACAGCAGGGACTGGCGAATAACACTCATATTGAAGGGGTTGCCAAACTTCCAAAACGCTAGAGTCTCCTGAAATCTCAACATATATTTTTTCATCCAATCTTCATGATACTTTCAAGTAATGATCAGTCCACCAATCCCACTTGGATGCTCAAGTTTCGTTCTTTTACGTTGAAGCATTCGTTTGCAGTAACAGTGTGAATTTTTAGGTTTCACTCTGTTTTCTCCTATATTGACAGATGCACTTAGAACTCTAAATCAAACACGGTTTGTGCTAGCTTCTTGAAACTTGACACAATACAGTAGTTCTACGTTCTATCTCTAAGGTTTGTTTCCTCTTGATGTAGCCTTAAGCAGATACTGGTGAATGACATATTCAATGAAAGGCGTTGTTAGGCGGCCAAAACACTAGAGTCTCCTGAAATCTCAACATAAATTTTTGCTTCCGACCTTCATGATACTTTCAAGTAATGAGCAGTACACCAATCAAACTTGGATGCCCAAGTTTCGTTCTCCTAGGTTGAAGCATTCGTTTGCAGTAACAGTTTGAATTTTTTGGTTTCACTCTGTTTTCTCCTATATTGACAGATGCAGTTAGAACTCTAAATCAAACACGGTTTGTGCTAGCTTCTTGAAACTTGACACAATACAGTAGTTCTATGTTCTATCTCTAAGGTTTGTTTCCTCTTGATGTAGCCTTAAGCAGATATTGGTGAATGACACATTCAATGAAAGGCGTTGTTAGGCGGCCAAAACTCTAGAGTCTCCTGAAATCTCAACATAAATTTTTGCTTCCGACCTTCATGATACTTTCAAGTAATGAGCAGTACACCAATCAAACTTGGATGCCCAAGTTTCGTTCTCCTAGGTTGAAGCATTCGTTTGCAGTAACAGTTTGAATTTTTAGCTTTCACTCTGTTTTCTCGTATATTGACAGATGCAGTTCGAACTATTTCAAACACGGTTTGTGCTAGCTTCTTGAAACTTGACACAATACATTATTTCTACGTTCTATCTCTAAGGTTTGTTTCCTCTTGATGTAGCCTAAAGCAGGGAATGGCGAATAACACTTATATTGAAAGGAGTTGCCAAACTTCCAAAACACTAGAGTCTCCTGAAATCACAACATATATTTTTTCATCCAATCTTCATGATACTTTCAAGTAATGATCAGTACCCCAATCCCACTTGGATGCTCAAGTTTCGTTCTTTTACGTTGAAGCATTCGTTTGCAGTAACAGTTTGAATTTTTAGGTTTCACTCTGTTTTCTCCTATATTGACAGATGCAGTTAGAACTCTAAATCAAACAAGGTTTGTGCTAGCTTCTTGAAACTTGACACAATACAGTAGTTCTACGTTCTATCTCTAAGGTTTGTTTCCTCTTGATGTAGCCTTAAGCAGATACTGGTGAATGACACATTCAATGAAAGGCGTTGTTAGGCGGCCAAAACACTAGATTCTCCTGAAATCTCAACATAAATTTTTGCTTCCGACCTTCATGATACTTTCAAGTAATCAGCAGTACACCAATCAAACTTGGATGCCCAAGTTTCGTTCTCCTAGGTTGAAGCATTCGTTTGCAGTAACAGTTTGAATTTTTAGGTTTCACTCCGTTTTCTCCTATATTGACAGATGCAGTTCGAACTATATCAAACACGGTTTGTGCTACCTTCTTTTAACTTGACACAATACATTAGTTCTACGTTCTATCTCTAAGGTTTGTTTACTCTTGATGTAGCCTAAAGCAGGGACTGGCGAATAACACTCATATTGAAGGGGTTGCCAAACTTCCAAAACGCTAGAGTCTCCTGAAATCTCAACATATATTTTTTCATCCAATCTTCATGATACTTTCAAGTAATGATCAGTACACCAATCCCACTTGGATGCTCAAGTTTCGTTCTTTTACGTTGAAGCATTCGTTTGCAGTAACAGTTTGAATTTTTAGGTTTCACTCTGTTTTCTCCTATATTGACAGATGCACTTAGAACTCTAAATCAAACACGGTTTGTGCTAGCTTCTTGAAACTTGACACAATACAGTAGTTCTACGTTCTATCTCTAAGGTTTGTTTCCTCTTGATGTAGCCTTAAGCAGATACTGGTGAATGACACATTCAATGAAAGGCGTTGTTAGGCGGCCAAAACACTAGAGTCTCCTGAAATCTCAACATAAATTTTTGCTTCCGACCTTCATGATACTTTCAAGTAATGAGCAGTACACCAATCAAACTTGGATGCCCAAGTTTCGTTATCCTAGGTTGAAGCATTCGTTTGCAGTAACAGTTTGAATTTTTAGGTTTCACTCTGTTTTCTACTATATTGACAGATGCGTTCGAACTCTAAATCAAACACGGTTTGTGCTAGCTTCTTGAAACTTGACACAATACATTAGTTCTACGTTCTATCTCTAAGGTTTGTTTTCTCTTGATGTAGCCTACAGCAGGGACTGGCGAATAACACTCATATTGAAGGGGTTGCCAAACTTCCAAAACGCTAGAGTCTCCTGAAATCTCAACATATATTTTTTCATCCAATCTTCATGATACTTTCAAGTAATGATCAGTCCACCAATCCCACTTGGATGCTCAAGTTTCGTTCTTTTACGTTGAAGCATTCGTTTGCAGTAACAGTTTGAATTTTTAGGTTTCACTCTGTTTTCTCCTATATTGACAGATGCACTTAGAACTCTAAATCAAACACGGTTTGTGCTAGCTTCTTGAAACTTGACACAATACAGTAGTTCTACGTTCTGTCTCTAAGGTTTGTTTCCTCTTGATGTAGCCTTAAGCAGATACTGGTGAATGACACATTCAATGAAAGGCGTTGTTAGGCGGCCAAAACACTAGAGTCTCCTGAAATCTCAACATAAATTTTTGCTTCCGACCTTCATGATACTTTCAAGTAATGAGCAGTACACCAATCAAACTTGGATGCCCAAGTTTCGTTCTCCTAGGTTGAAGCATTCGTTTGCAGTAACAGTTTGAATTTTTAGCTTTCACTCTGTTTTCTCGTATATTGACAGATGCAGTTCGAACTATATCAAACACGGTTTGTGCTAGCTTCTTGAAACTTGACACAATACATTATTTCTACGTTCTATCTCTAAGGTTTGTTTCCTCTTGATGTAGCCTAAAGCAGGGACTGGCGAATAACACTTATATTGAAAGGAGTTGCCAAACTTCCAAAACACTAGAGTCTCCTGAAATCACAACATATATTTTTTCATCCAATCTTCATGATACTTTCAAGGAATGATCAGTACCCCAATCCCACTTGGATGCTCAAGTTTCGTTCTTTTACGTTGAAGCATTCGTTTGCAGTAACAGTTTGAATTTTTAGGTTTCACTCTGTTTTCTCCTATATTGACAGATGCAGTTAGAACTCTAAATCAAACACGGTTTGTGCTAGCTTCTTGAAACTTGACACAATACAGTAGTTCTACGTTCTATCTCTAAGGTTTGTTTCCTCTTGATGTAGCCTTAAGCAGATACTGGTGAATGACACATTCAATGAAAGGCGTTGTTAGGCGGCCAAAACACTAGAGTCTCCTGAAATCTCAACATAAATTTTTGCTTCCGACCTTCATGATACTTTCAAGTAATGAGCAGTACACCAATCAAAGTTGGATGCCCAAGTTTCGTTCTCCTAGGTTGAAGCATTCGTTTGCAGTAACAGTTTGAATTTTTAGGTTTCACTCCGTTTTCTCCTATATTGACAGATGCAGTTCGAACTATATCAAACACGGTTTGTGCTACCTTCTTGAAACTTGACACAATACATTAGTTCTACGTTCTATCTCTAAGGTTTGTTTCCTCTTGATGTAGCCTACAGCAGGGACTGGCGAATAACACTCATATTGAAGGGGTTGCCAAACTTCCAAAACGCTAGAGTCTCCTGAAATCTCAACATATATTTTTTCATCCAATCTTCATGATACTTTCAAGTAATGATCAGTACACCAATCCCACTTGGATGCTCAAGTTTCGTTCTTTTACGTTGAAGCATTCGTTTGCAGTAACAGTTTGAATTTTTAGGTTTCACTCTGTTTTCTCCTATATTGACAGATGCACTTAGAACTCTAAATCAAACACGGTTTGTGCTAGCTTCTTGAAACTTGACACAATACAGTAGTTCTACGTTCTATCTCTAAGGTTTGTTTCCTCTTGATGTAGCCTTAAGCAGATACTGGTGAATGACACATTCAATGAAAGGCGTTGTTAGGCGGCCAAAACACTAGAGTCTCCTGAAATCTCAACATAAATTTTTGCTTTCGACCTTCATGATACTTTCAAGTAATGAGCAGTACACCAATCAAACTTGGATGCCCAAGTTTCGTTCTCCTAGGTTGAAGCATTCGTTTGCAGTAACAGTTTGAATTTTTAGGTTTCACTCTGTTTTCTCCTATATTGACAGATGCAGTTAGAACTCTAAATCAAACACGGTTTGTGCTAGCTTCTTGAAACTTGACACAATACAGTAGTTCTATGTTCTATCTCTAAGGTTTGTTTCCTCTTGATGTAGCCTTAAGCAGATATTGGTGAATGACACATTCAATGAAAGGCGTTGTTAGGCGGCCAAAACTCTAGAGTCTCCTGAAATCTCAACATAAATTTTTGCTTCCGACCTTCATGATACTTTCAAGTAATGAGCAGTACACCAATCAAACTTGGATGCCCAAGTTTCGTTCTCCTAGGTTGAAGCATTCGTTTGCAGTAACAGTTTGAATTTTTAGCTTTCACTCTGTTTTCTACTATATTGACAGATGCAGTTCGAACTATATCAAACACGGTTTGTGCTAGCTTCTTGAAACTTGACACAATACATTAGTTCTACGTTCTATCTCTAAGGTTTGTTTCCTCTTGATGTAGCCTAAAGCAGGGACTGGCGAATAACACTTATAATGAAAGGAGTTGCCAAACTTCCAAAACATTAGAGTCTCCTGAAATCTCAACATATATTTTTTCATCCAATCTTCATGATACTTTCAAGTAATGATCAGTACCCCAATCCCACTTGGATGCTCAAGTTTCGTTCTTTTACGTTGAAGCATTCGTTTGCAGTAACAGTTTGAATTTTTAGGTTTCACTCTGTTTTCTCCTATATTGACAGATGCAGTTAGAACTCTAAATCAAACACTGTTTGTGCTAGCTTCTTGAAACTTGACACAATACAGTAGTTCTACGTTCTATCTCTAAGGTTTGTTTCCTCTTGATGTAGCCTTAAGCAGATACTGGTGAATGACACATTCAATTAAAGGCGTTGTTAGGCGACCAAAACACTAGAGTCTCCTGATATCTCAACATAAATTTTTGCTGCCGAACTTCATGATAATTTCAAGTAATGAGCAGTACACCAATCAAACTTGGATGCCCAAGTTTCGTTATCCTAGGTTGAAGCATTCGTTTGCAGTAACAGTTTGAATTTTTAGGTTTCACTCTGTTTTCTACTGTATTGACAGATGCGTTCGAACTCTAAATCAAACACGGTTTGTGCTAGCTTCATGAAACTTGACACAATACATTAGTTCTACGTTCTATCTCTAAGGTTTGTTTTCTCTTGATGTAGCCTACAGCAGGGACTGGCGAATAACACTTATATTGAAAGGAGTTGCCAATCTTCCAAAACACTAGAGTCTCCTGAAATCTCAACATATATTTTTTCATCCAATCTTCATGATACTTTCAAGTAATGATCAGTACCCCAATCCCACTTGGATGCTCAAGTTTCGTTCTTTTACGTTGAAGCATTCGTTTGCAGTAACAGTTTGAATTTTTATTTTTCACTCTGTTTTCTCCTATATTGACAGATGCAGTTAGAACTCTAAATCAAACACGGTTTGTGCTAGCTTCTTGAAACTTGACACAATACAGTAGTTCTACGTTCTATCTCTAAGGTTTGTTTCCTCTTGATGTAGCCTTAAGCAGATACTGGTGAATGACACATTCAATGAAAGGCATTGTTAGGCGGCCAAAACACTAGAGTCTCCTGAAATCTCAACATAAATTTTTGCTTCCCTCCTTCATGATACTTTCAAGTAATGAGCAGTACACCAATCAAACTTGGATGCCCAAGTTTCGTTCTCCTAGGTTGAAGCATTCGTTTGCAGTAACAGTTTGAATTTTTAGGTTTCACTCTGTTTTCTACTATATTGACAGATGCAGTTCGAACTCTAAATCAAACACGGTTTGTGCTAGCTTCTTGAAACTTGACACAATACATTAGTTCTACGTTCTATCTCTAAGGTTTGTTTCCTCTTGATGTAGCCTACAGCAGGGACTGGCGAATAACACTCATATTGAAGGGGTTGCCAAACTTCCAAAACGCTAGAGTCTCCTGAAATCTCAACATATATTTTTTCATCCAATCTTCATGATACTTTCAAGTAATGATCAGTCCACCAATCCCACTTGGATGCTCAAGTTTCGTTCTTTTACGTTGAAGCATTCGTTTGCAGTAACAGTGTGAATTTTTAGGTTTCACTCTGTTTTCTCCTATATTGACAGATGCACTTAGAACTCTAAATCAAACACGGTTTGTGCTAGCTTCTTGAAACTTGACACAATACAGTAGTTCTACGTTCTATCTCTAAGGTTTGTTTCCTCTTGATGTAGCCTTAAGCAGATACTGGTGAATGACATATTCAATGAAAGGCGTTGTTAGGCGGCCAAAACACTAGAGTCTCCTGAAATCTCAACATAAATTTTTGCTTCCGACCTTCATGATACTTTCAAGTAATGAGCAGTACACCAATCAAACTTGGATGCCCAAGTTTCGTTCTCCTAGGTTGAAGCATTCGTTTGCAGTAACAGTTTGAATTTTTTGGTTTCACTCTGTTTTCTCCTATATTGACAGATGCAGTTAGAACTCTAAATCAAACACGGTTTGTGCTAGCTTCTTGAAACTTGACACAATACAGTAGTTCTATGTTCTATCTCTAAGGTTTGTTTCCTCTTGATGTAGCCTTAAGCAGATATTGGTGAATGACACATTCAATGAAAGGCGTTGTTAGGCGGCCAAAACTCTAGAGTCTCCTGAAATCTCAACATAAATTTTTGCTTCCGACCTTCATGATACTTTCAAGTAATGAGCAGTACACCAATCAAACTTGGATGCCCAAGTTTCGTTCTCCTAGGTTGAAGCATTCGTTTGCAGTAACAGTTTGAATTTTTAGCTTTCACTCTGTTTTCTCGTATATTGACAGATGCAGTTCGAACTATATCAAACACGGTTTGTGCTAGCTTCTTGAAACTTGACACAATACATTATTTCTACGTTCTATCTCTAAGGTTTGTTTCCTCTTGATGTAGCCTAAAGCAGGGAATGGCGAATAACACTTATATTGAAAGGAGTTGCCAAACTTCCAAAACACTAGAGTCTCCTGAAATCACAACATATATTTTTTCATCCAATCTTCATGATACTTTCAAGTAATGATCAGTACCCCAATCCCACTTGGATGCTCAAGTTTCGTTCTTTTACGTTGAAGCATTCGTTTGCAGTAATAGTTTGAATTTTTAGGTTTCACTCTGTTTTCTCCTATATTGACAGATGCAGTTAGAACTCTAAATCAAACAAGGTTTGTGCTAGCTTCTTGAAACTTGACACAATACAGTAGTTCTACGTTCTATCTCTAAGGTTTGTTTCCTCTTGATGTAGCCTTAAGCAGATACTGGTGAATGACACATTCAATGAAAGGCGTTGTTAGGCGGCCAAAACACTAGAGTCTCCTGAAATCTCAACATAAATTTTTGCTTCCGACCTTCATGATACTTTCAAGTAATCAGCAGTACACCAATCAAACTTGGATGCCCAAGTTTCGTTCTCCTAGGTTGAAGCATTCGTTTGCAGTAACAGTTTGAATTTTTAGGTTTCACTCCGTTTTCTCCTATATTGACAGATGCAGTTCGAACTATATCAAACACGGTTTGTGCTACCTTCTTTTAACTTGACACAATACATTAGTTCTACGTTCTATCTCTAAGGTTTGTTTCCTCTTGATGTAGCCTAAAGCAGGGACTGGCGAATAACACTCATATTGAAGGGGTTGCCAAACTTCCAAAACGCTAGAGTCTCCTGAAATCTCAACATATATTTTTTCATCCAATCTTCATGATACTTTCAAGTAATGATCAGTACACCAATCCCACTTGGATGCTCAAGTTTCGTTCTTTTACGTTGAAGCATTCGTTTGCAGTAACAGTTTGAATTTTTAGGTTTCACTCTGTTTTCTCCTATATTGACAGATGCACTTAGAACTCTAAATCAAACACGGTTTGTGCTAGCTTCTTGAAACTTGACACAATACAGTAGTTCTACGTTCTATCTCTAAGGTTTGTTTCCTCTTGATGTAGCCTTAAGCAGATACTGGTGAATGACACATTCAATGAAAGGCGTTGTTAGGCGGCCAAAACACTAGAGTCTCCTGAAATCTCAACATAAATTTTTGCTTCCGACCTTCATGATACTTTCAAGTAATGAGCAGTACACCAATCAAACTTGGATGCCCAAGTTTCGTTATCCTAGGTTGAAGCATTCGTTTGCAGTAACAGTTTGAATTTTTAGGTTTCACTCTGTTTTCTACTATATTGACAGATGCGTTCGAACTCTAAATCAAACACGGTTTGTGCTAGCTTCTTGAAACTTGACACAATACATTAGTTCTAAGTTCTATCTCTAAGGTTTGTTTTCTCTTGATGTAGCCTACAGCAGGGACTGGCGAATAACACTCATATTGAAGGGGTTGCCAAACTTCCAAAACGCTAGAGTCTCCTGAAATCTCAACATATATTTTTTCATCCAATCTTCATGATACTTTCAAGTAATGATCAGTCCACCAATCCCACTTGGATGCTCAAGTTTCGTTCTTTTACGTTGAAGCATTCGTTTGCAGTAACAGTTTGAATTTTTAGGTTTCACTCTGTTTTCTCCTATATTGACAGATGCACTTAGAACTCTAAATCAAACACGGTTTGTGCTAGCTTCTTGAAACTTGACACAATACAGTAGTTCTACGTTCTGTCTCTAAGGTTTGTTTCCTCTTGATGTAGCCTTAAGCAGATACTGGTGAATGACACATTCAATGAAAGGCGTTGTTAGGCGGCCAAAACACTAGAGTCTCCTGAAATCTCAACATAAATTTTTGCTTCCGACCTTCATGATACTTTCAAGTAATGAGCAGTACACCAATCAAACTTGGATGCCCAAGTTTCGTTCTCCTAGGTTGAAGCATTCGTTTGCAGTAACAGTTTGAATTTTTAGCTTTCACTCTGTTTTCTCGTATATTGACAGATGCAGTTCGAACTATATCAAACACGGTTTGTGCTAGCTTCTTGAAACTTGACACAATACATTATTTCTACGTTCTATCTCTAAGGTTTGTTTCCTCTTGATGTAGCCTAAAGCAGGGACTGGCGAATAACACTTATATTGAAAGGAGTTGCCAAACTTCCAAAACACTAGAGTCTCCTGAAATCACAACATATATTTTTTCATCCAATCTTCATGATACTTTCAAGTAATGATCAGTACCCCAATCCCACTTGGATGCTCAAGTTTCGTTCTTTTACGTTGAAGCATTCGTTTGCAGTAACAGTTTGAATTTTTAGGTTTCACTCTGTTTTCTCCTATATTGACAGATGCAGTTAGAACTCTAAATCAAACACGGTTTGTGCTAGCTTCTTGAAACTTGACACAATACAGTAGTTCTACGTTCTATCTCTAAGGTTTGTTTCCTCTTGATGTAGCCTTAAGCAGATACTGGTGAATGACACATTCAATGAAAGGCGTTGTTAGGCGGCCAAAACACTAGAGTCTCCTGAAATCTCAACATAAATTTTTGCTTCCGACCTTCATGATACTTTCAAGTAATGAGCAGTACACCAATCAAAGTTGGATGCCCAAGTTTCGTTCTCCTAGGTTGAAGCATTCGTTTGCAGTAACAGTTTGAATTTTTAGGTTTCACTCCGTTTTCTCCTATATTGACAGATGCAGTTCGAACTATATCAAACACGGTTTGTGCTACCTTCTTGAAACTTGACACAATACATTAGTTCTACGTTCTATCTCTAAGGTTTGTTTCCTCTTGATGTAGCCTACAGCAGGGACTGGCGAATAACACTCATATTGAAGGGGTTGCCAAACTTCCAAAACGCTAGAGTCTCCTGAAATCTCAACATATATTTTTTCATCCAATCTTCATGATACTTTCAAGTAATGATCAGTACACCAATCCCACTTGGATGCTCAAGTTTCGTTCTTTTACGTTGAAGCATTCGTTTGCAGTAACAGTTTGAATTTTTAGGTTTCACTCTGTTTTCTCCTATATTGACAGATGCACTTAGAACTCTAAATCAAACACGGTTTGTGCTAGCTTCTTGAAACTTGACACAATACAGTAGTTCTACGTTCTATCTCTAAGGTTTGTTTCCTCTTGATGTAGCCTTAAGCAGATACTGGTGAATGACACATTCAATGAAAGGCGTTGTTAGGCGGCCAAAACACTAGAGTCTCCTGAAATCTCAACATAAATTTTTGCTTTCGACCTTCATGATACTTTCAAGTAATGAGCAGTCGGTTTGTGCTACCTTCTTGAAACTTGACACAATACATTAGTTCTACGTTCTATCTCTAAGGTTTGTTTCCTCTTGATGTAGCCTAAAGCAGGGACTGGCGAATAACACTCATATTGAAGGGGTTGCCAAACTTCCAAAACGCTAGAGTCTCCTGAAATCTCAACATATATTTTTTCATCCAATCTTCATGATACTTTCAAGTAATGATCAGTACACCAATCCCACTTGGATGCTCAAGTTTCGTTCTTTTACGTTGAAGCATTCGTTTGCACTAACAGTTTGAATTTTTAGGTTTCACTCTGTTTTCTCCTATATTGACAGATGCAGTTAGAACTCTAAATCAAACACGGTTTGTGGTAGCTTCTTGAAAGTTGACACAATACAGTAGTTCTACGTTCTATCTCTAAGGTTTGTTTCCTCTTGATGTAGCCTTAAGCAGATACTGGTGAATGACACATTCAATGAAAGGCGTTGTTAGGCGGCCAAAACACTAGAGTCTCCTGAAATCTCAACATAAATTTTTGTTTCCGACCTTCATGATACTTTCAAGTAATGAGCAGTACACCAATCAAACTTGGATGCCCATGTTTTGTTCTCCTAGGTTGAAGCATTCATTTGCAGTAACAGTTTGAATTTTTAGCTTTCACTCTGTTTTCTACTATATTGACAGATGCTTTCGAACTCTAAATCAAACACGGTTTGTGCTAGCTTCTTGAAACTTGACACAACACATTAGTTCTACGATCTATCTCTAAGGTTTGTTTCCTCTTGATGTAGCCTAAAGCAGGGACTGGCGAATAACACTCATATTGAAGGGGTTGCCAAACTTCTAAAACACTAGAGTCTCCTGAAATCTCAACATATATTTTTTCATCCAATCTTCATGATACTTTCAAGTAATGATCAGTACACCAATCCCACTTGGATGCTCAAGTTTCGTTCTTTTACGTTGAAGCATTCGTTTGCAGTAACAGTTTTAATTTTTAGGTTTCACTCTGTTTTCTCCTATATTGACAGATGCAGTTAGAACTCTAAATCAAACACGGTTTGTGCTAGCTTCTTGAAACTTGACACAATACAGTAGTTCTACGTTCTATCTCTAAGGTTTGTTTCCTCTTGATGTAGCCTTAAGCAGATACTGGTGAATGACACATTCAATGAAAGGCGTTGTTAGGCGGCCAAAACACTAGACTCTCCTGAAATCTCAACATAAATTTTTGCTTCCGACCTTCATGATACTTTCAAGTAATGAGCAGTACACCAATCAAACTTGGATGCCCAAGTTTCATTCTCCTAGGTTGAAGCATTCGTTTGCAGTAACAGTTTGAATTTTTAGGTTTCACTCTGTTTTCTACTATATTGACAGATGCGTTCGAACTCTAAATCAAACACGGTTTGTGCTAGCTTCTTGAAACTTGACAAAATACATTAGTTCTATGTTCTATCTCTAAGGTTTGTTTTCTCTTGATGTAGCCTAAAGCAGGGACTGGCGAATAACACTCATATTGAAGGGGTTGCCAAACTTCCAAAACGCTAGACTCTCCTGAAATCTCAACATATATTTTTTCATCCAATCTTCATGATACTTTCAAGTAATCATCAGTACACCAATCCCACTTGGATGCTCAAGTTTCGTTCTTTTACGTTGAAGCATTCGTTTGCAGTAACAGTTTGAATTTTTAGGTTTCACTCTGTTTTCTCCTATATTGACAGATGCAGTTAGAACTATAAATCAAACACGGTTTGTGCTAGCTTCTTGATACTTGACACAATACAGTAGTTCTACGTTCTATCTCTAAGGTTTGTTTCCTCTTGATGTAGCCTAAAGCAGGGACTGGCGAATAACACTCATGTTGAAGGGGTTGCCAAACTTCTAAAACACTAGAGTCTCCTGAAATCTCAACATATATTTTTTCATCCAATCTTCATGATACTTTCAAGTAATGATCAGTACACCAATCCCACTTGGATGCTCAAGTTTCGTTCTTTTACGTTGAAGCATTCGTTTGCAGTAGCAGTGTGAATTTTTAGGTTTCACTTTGTTTTCTCCTATATTGACAGATGCAGTTCGAACTATATCAAACACGGTTTGTGCTAGCTTCTTGAAACTTGACAGAATTCATTAGTTCTACGTTCTATCTCTAAGGTTTGTTTCCTCTTGATGTAGCCTAAAGCAGGGACTGGCGAATAACACTTATAATGAAAGGAGTTGCCAAACTTCCAAAACACTAGAGTCTCCTGAAATCTCAACATATATTTTTTCATCCAATCTTCATGATACTTTCAAGTAATGATCAGTACACCAATCCCACTTGGATGCTCAAGTTTCGTTCTTTTACGTTGAAGCATTCGTTTGCAGTAACAGTTTGAATTTTTAGGTTTCACTCTGTTTTCTATTATATTGACAGATGCAGTTAGAACTCTAAATCAAACACGGTTTGTGCTAGCTTCTTGAAACTTGACACAATACATTAGTTCTACGTTCTATCTCTAAGGTTTGTTTAATCTTGATGTAGCCTAAAGCATGGACTGGCGAATAACACTTATAATGAAAGGAGTTGCCAAACTTCCAAAACACTAGAGTCTCCTGAAATCTCAACATATATTTTTTCATCCAATCTTCATGATACTTTCAAGTAATGATCAGTACACCAATCCCACTTGGATGCTCAAGTTTCGTTCTTTTCCGTTGAAGCATTCGTTTGCAGTAACAGTTTTAATTTTTAGGTTTCACTCTGTTTTCTCCTATATTGACAGATGCAGTTAGAACTCTAAATCAAACACGGTTTGTGCTAGCTTCTTGAAACTTGACACAATACAGTAGTTCTACGTTCTATCTCTAAGGTTTGTTTCCTCTTGATGTAGCCTTAAGCAGATACTGGTGAATGACACATTCAATGAAAGGCGTTGTTAGGCGGCCAAAACACTAGACTCTCCTGAAATCTCAACATAAATTTTTGCTTCCGACCTTCATGATACTTTCAAGTAATGAGCAGTACACCAATCAAACTTGGATGCCCAAGTTTCTTTCTCCTAGGTTGAAGCATTCGTTTGCAGTAACAGTTTGAATTTTTAGGTTTCACTCTGTTTTCTACTATATTGACAGATGCGTTCGAACTCTAAATCAAACACAATTTGTGCTAGCTTCTTGAAACTTGACAAAATACATTAGTTCTATGTTCTATCTCTAAGGTTTGTTTTCTCTTGATGTAGCCTAAAGCAGGGACTGGCGAATAACACTCATATTGAAGGGGTTGCCAAACTTCCAAAACGCTAGAGTCTCCAGAAATCTCAACATATATTTTTTCATCCAATCTTCATGATACTTTCAAGTAATCATCAGTACACCAATCCCACTTGGATGCTCAAGTTTCGTTCTTTTACGTTGAAGCATTCGTTTGCAGTAACAGTTTGAATTTTTAGGTTTCACTCTGTTTTCTCCTATATTGACAGATGCAGTTAGAACTATAAATCAAACACGGTTTGTGCTAGCTTCTTGATACTTGACACAATACAGTAGTTCTACGTTCTATCTCTAAGGTTTGTTTCCTCTTGATGTAGCCTTAAGCAGATACTGGTGAATGACACATTCAATGAAAGGCGTTGTTAGGCGGCCAAAACACTAGAGTCTCCTGAAATCTCAACATAAATTTTTGCTTCCGAACTTCATGATACTTTCAAGTAATGAGCAGTACACCAATTAAACTTGGATGCCCAAGTTTCGTTCTCCTAGGTTGAAGCATTCGTTTGCAGTAACAGTTTGAATTTTTAGCTTTCACTCTGTTTTCTCGTATATTGACAGATGCAGTTCGAACTATATCAAACACGGTTTGTGCTAGCTTCTTGAAACTTGACAGAATTCATTAGTTCTACGTTCTATCTCTAAGGTTTGTTTCCTCTTGATGTAGCCTAAAGCAGGGACTTGCGAATAACACTTATAATGAAAGGAGTTGCCAAACTTCCAAAACACTAGAGTCTCCTGAAATCTCAACATATATTTTTTCATCCAATCTTCATGATACTTTCAAGTAATGATCAGTACACCAATCCCACTTGGATGCTCAAGTTTCGTTCTTTTACGTTGAAGCATTCGTTTGCAGTAACAGTTTGAATTTTTAGGTTTCACTCTGTTTTCTATTATATTGACAGATGCAGTTAGAACTCTAAATCAAACACGGTTTGTGCTAGCTTCTTGAAACTTGACACAATACATTAGTTCTACGTTCTATCTCTAAGGTTTGTTTAATCTTGATGTAGCCTAAAGCATGGACTGGCGAATAACACTTATAATGAAAGGAGTTGCCAAACTTCCAAAACACTGGAGTCTCCTGAAATCTCAACATATATTTTTTCATCCAATCTTCATGATACTTTCAAGTAATGATCAGTACACCAATCCCACTTGGATGCTCAAGTTTCGTTCTTTTCCGTTGAAGCATTCGTTTGCAGTAACAGTTTGAATTTTTAGGTTTCACTCTGTTTTCTCCTATATTGACAGATGCAGTTAGAACTCTAAATCAAACACGGTTTGTGCTAGCTTCTTGAAACTTGACACAATACAGTAGTTCTACGTTCTATCTCTAAGGTTTGTTTCCTCTTGATGTAGCCTTAAGCAGATACTGGTGAATGACACATTCAATGAAAGGGGTTGTTAGGCGGCCAAAGCACTAGAGTCTCCTGAAATCTCACCATAAATTTTTGCTTCCGACCTTCATGATACTTTCAAGTAATGAGCAGTACACCATTCAAACTTGGATGCCCAAGTTTCATTCTCCTTGGTTGAAGCATTCTTTTGCAGTAACAGTTTGAATTTTTAGGTTTCACTCTGTTTTCTCCTATATTGACAGATGCAGTTAGAACTCTAAATCAAACACGGTTTCTGCTAGCTTCTTGAAACTTGACACAATACAGTAGTTCTGTGTTCTATCTCTAAGGTTTGTTTCCTCTTGATGTAGCCTTAAGCAGATAATGGTGAATGACACATTCAATGAAAGGCTTTGTTAGGCGGCCAAAACACTAGAGTCTCCTGAAATCTCAACATAAATTTTTGCTTCCGACCTTCATGATACTTTCAAGTAATGAGCAGTACACCAATCAAACTTGGATGCCCAAGTTTCGTTCTCCTAGTTGAAGCATTCGTTTGCAGTAACAGTTTGAATTTTTAGCTTTCACTCTGTTTTTCTCGTATATTGACAGATGCAGTTCGAACTATATCAAACACGGTTTGTGCTAGCTTCTTGAAACTTGACACAATACATTAGTTCTACGTTCTATCTCTAAGGTTTGTTTTCTCTTGATGTAGCCTAAAGCAGGTACTGGCGAATAACACTCATATTGAATGGGTTGCCAAACTTCCAAAACGCTAGAGTCTCCTGAAATCTCTACAAATATTTTTTCATCCAATCTTCATAATACTTTCAAGTAATGATCAGTACACCAATCCCACTTGGATGCTAAAGTTTCGTTCTTTTACTTTGAAGCATTCGTTTGCAATGACAGTGTGAATTTTTAGGTTTCATTCTGTTTTCTCCTATATTGACAGATGCAGTTCGAACTATATCAAACACGGTTTGTGCTAGCTTCCTGAAACTTGACACAATACATTAGTTCTACGTTCTATCTCTAAGGTTTGTTTCCTCTTGATGTAGCCTAAAGCAGGGACTGGCGAATAACACTTATAATGAAAGGAGTTGCCAAACTTCCAAAACACTAGAGTCTCCTGAAATCTCAACATATATTTTTTCATCCAATCTTCATGATACTTTCAAGTAATGATCAGTACACCAATCCCACTTGGATGCTCAAGTTTCATTCTTTTACGTTGAAGCATTCGTTTGCAGTAACAGTTTGAATTTTTAGGTTTCACTCTGTTTTCTCCTATATTGACAGATTCAGTTAGAACTCTAAATCAAACACAGTTTGTGCTAGCTTCTTGAAACTTGACACAATACAGTAGTTCTACGTTCTATCTCTAAGGTTTGTTTCCTCTTGATGTAGCCTTAAGCAGATACTGGTGAATGACACATTCAATGAAAGGGGTTGTTAGGCGGCCAAAGCACTAGAGTCTCCTGAAATCTCACCATAAATTTTTGCTTCCGACTTTCATGATACTTTCAAGTAATGAGCATACAGCAATCAAACTTGGATGCCCAAGTTTCGTTCTCCTAGGTTGAAGCATTCTTTTGCAGTAACAGTTTGAATTTTTAGGTTTCACTCTGTTTTCTCCTATATTGACAGATGCAGTTAGAACTCTAAATCAAACACGGTTTGTGCTAGCTTCTTGAAACTTGACACAATACAGTAGTTCTATGTTCTATCTCTAAGGTTTGTTTCCTCTTGATGTAGCCTTAAGCAGATACTGGTGAATGACACATTCAATGAAAGGCGTTGTTAGGCGGCCAAAACACTAGAGTCTCCTGAAATCTCAACATAAATTTTTGCTTCCGACCTTCATGATACTTTCAAGTAATGAGCAGTACACCAATCAAACTTGGATGCCCAAGTTTCGTTCTCCTAGTTTGAAGCATTCGTTTGCAGTAACAGTTTGAATTTTTAGGTTTCACTCTGTTTTCTACTATATTGACAGATGCGTTCGAACTCTAAATCAAACACGGTTTGTGCTAGCTTCTTGAAACGTGACACAATACATTAGTTCTACGTTCTATCTCTAAGGTTTGTTTTCTCTTGATGTAGCCTAAAGCAGGTACTGGCGAATAACACTCATATTGAATGGGTTGCCAAACTTCCAAAACGCTAGAGTCTCCTGAAATCTCAACATATATTTTTTCATCCAATCTTCATGATACTTTCAACTAATGATCAGTACACCAATCCCACTTGGATGCTCAAGTTTCGTTCTTTTACGTTGAAGCATTCGTTTGCAATGACAGTGTGAATTTTTAGGTTTCACTCTGTTTTCTCCTATATTGACAGATGCAGTTCGAACTATATCAAACACGGTTTGTGCTAGCTTCCTGAAACTTGACACAACAGTAGTTCTACGTTCTATCTCTAAGGTTTGTTTCCTCTTGATGTAGCCTAAAGCAGGGACTGGCGAATAACACTTATAATGAAAGGAGTTGCCAAACTTCCAAAACACTAGAGTCTCCTGAAATCTCAACATATATTTTTTCATCCAATCTTCATGATACTTTCAAGTAATGATCAGTACACCAATCCCACTTGGATGCTCAAGTTTCATTCTTTTACGTTGAAGCATTCGTTTGCAGTAACAGTTTGAATTTTTAGGTTTCACTCTGTTTTCTCCTATATTGACAGATGCAGTTAGAACTCTAAATCAAACTCGGTTTGTGCTAGCTTCTGGAAACTTGACACAATACAGTAGTTCTACGTTCTATCTCTAAGGTTTGTTTCCTCTTGATGTAGCCTTAAGCAGATACTGGTGAATGACACATTCAATGAAAGGGGTTGTTAGGCGGCCAAAGCACTAGAGTCTCCTGAAATCTCACCATAAATTTTTGCTTCCGACTTTAATGATACTTTCAAGTAATGAGCAGTAGAGCAATCAAACTTGGATGCCCAAGTTTCGTTCTCCTAGGTTGAAGCATTCTTTTGCGGTAACAGTTTGAATTTTTAGGTTTCACTCTGTTTTCTCCTATATTGACAGATGCAGTTAGAACTCTAAATCAAACACGGTTTCTGCTAGCTTCTTGAAACGTGACACATACAGTAGTTCTACGTTCTATCTCTAAGGTATGTTTCCTCTTGATGTAGCCTTAAGCAGATACTGGTGAATGACACATTCAATGAAAGGCGTTGTTAGGCGGCCAAAACACTAGACTCTCCTGAAATCTCAACATAAATTTTTGCTTCCGACCTTCATGATACTTTCAAGTAATGAGCAGTACACCAATCAAACTTGGATGCCCAAGTTTCGTTCTCCTAGGTTGAAGAATTCGTTTGCAATAACAGTTTGAATTTTTAGCTTTCACTCTGTTTTCTACTATATTGACAGAAGCTTTCGATCTCTAAATCAAACACGGTTTGTGCTAGCTTCTTGAAACTTGACACAATACAGTAGTTCTATGTTCTATCTGTAAGGTTTGTTTTCTCTTGATGTAGCCTTAAGCAGATACTGGTGAATGACACATTCAATGAAAGGCGTTGTTAGGCGGCCAAAACACTAGAGTCTCCTGAAATCTCAACATAAATTTTTGCTTCCGACCTTCATGATACTTTCAAGTAATGAGCAGTACACCAATCAAACTTGGATGCCCAAGTTTCGTTCTCCTAGGTTGAAGCATTCGTTTGCAGTAACAGTTTGAATTTTAGGTTTCACTCTGTTTTCTACTATATTGACAGATGCGTTCGAACTCTAAAGCAAACACGGTTTGTGCTAGCTTCTTGAAACGTGACACAATACATTAGTTCTACGTTCTATCTCTAAGGTTTGTTTTCTCTTGATGTAGCCTAAAGCAGGTACTGGCGAATAACACTCATATTGAATGGGTTGCCAAACTTCCAAAACGCTAGAGTCTCCTGAAATGTCAACAAATATTTTTCATCCAATCTTCATGATACTTTCAAGTAATGATCAGTACACCAATCCCACTTGGATGCTCAAGTTTCGTTCTTTTACTTTGAAGCATTCGTTTGCAGTGACAGTGTGAATTTTTAGGTTTCATTCTGTTTTCTCCTATATTGACAGATGCAGTTCGAACTATATCAAACACGGTTTGTGCTAGCTTCCTGAAACTTGACACAATACATTAGTTCTACGTTCTATCTCTAAGGTTTGTTTCCTCTGATGTAGCCTAAAGCAGGGACTGGCGAATAACACTTATAATGAAAGGAGTTGCCAAACTTCCAAAACACTAGAGTCTCCTGAAATCTCAACATATATTTTTTCATCCAATCTTCATGATACTTTCAAGTAATGATCAGTACACCAATCCCACTTGGATGCTCAAGTTTCATTCTTTTACGTTGAAGCATTCGTTTGCAGTAACAGTTTGAATTTTTAGGTTTCACTCTGTTTTCTCCTATATTGAGAGATTCAGTTAGAACTCTAAATCAAACACGGTTTGTGCTAGCTTCTTGAAACTTGACACAATACAGTAGTTCTACGTTCTATCTCTAAGGTTTGTTTCCTCTTGATGTAGCCTTAAGCAGATACTGGTGAATGACACATTCAATGAAAGGGGTTGTTAGGCGGCCAAAGCACTAGAGTCTCCTGAAATCTCACCATAAATTTTTGCTTCCGACTTTCATGATACTTTCAAGTAATGAGCATACAGCAATCAAACTTGGATGCCCAAGTTTCGTTCTCCTAGGTTGAAGCATTCTTTTGCAGTAACAGTTTGAATTTTTAGGTTTCACTCTGTTTTCTCCTATATTGACAGATGCAGTTA
>NW_027511371.1:0-25733 GCF_048772815.1 Callospermophilus lateralis
ATGATAATTTCAAGTAATGAGCAGTACACCAATAAAACGTGGATGTTCAAGTTTCGTTCTCCTAGGTTGAAGCATTCGTTTGCAGTAACAGGTTGAATTTTTAGTTTTCACTCTGTTTTCTCCTATATTGACAGATGCAGTTCGAACTCTAAATCAAACATGGTTTGTGCTAGCTTCTTGAAACTTGACACAATAAAGTAGTTCTACGTTCTATCTCTAAGGTTTGTTTCCTCTTGATGTAGCCTTAAGCAGAGACTGGCGAATAACACTTTCAATGAAAGGCGTTGTTAAGCTTCCAAAAAACTACCATCTCCTGAAATCTCAACATATATTTTTTCATCCAATATTCATGATTCTTTCAAGTATTGATCAGTACACCAATCAAACGTGGATGCCCAAGTTTTGTTCTTCTAGGTTGTAGTATTCGTTTGCAGGAGCAGTTAGAAATTATAGGTTTCACTCTGTTTTCTCCTATATTGACAGATGCAGTTAGAACTCTAAATCAAACACGGTTTGTGCTAGCTTCTTGAAACTTGACACAATAAAGTAGTTCTACGTTCTAGCTCTAAGGTTTGTTTCCTCTTGTATCCTAAAGCTGGGACTGGCGAATAACACTTATACTGAAAGGGGTTGCCAAACTTCCAACACACTAGAGTCTCCTGAAATCTCAACATATATTTTTCATCCAATCTTCATGATACTTTCAAGTAATGATCAGTACACCAATCCCACTTGGATGCCAAAGTTTAGTTCTCCTAGATTGAAGCATTCTTTTGGAGTAACAGTTTGAATTTTTAGGTTTCACTCTGTTTTCTCCTATATTGACAAATGTAGTTCGAACTCTAAATCAAACACGGTTTGTGCTAGCTTCTTGAAACTTGAAACAGTAAAGTAGTTCTACATTCTATTTTTATTTTTTGTCTCCTCTGGATGTAGACCTAAGCAGAGACTGACGAAAGATACATTCAATGAAAGGCGTTGTTAGGCTGCCAAAATATTACAGTCTCCTGAAATCTCAACAATTTTTTTTTCAGACCTTGATGATAATTTCAAGTAATGAGCAGTACACCAATAAAACGTGGATGTTCAAGTTTCATTCTCTTAGGTTGAAGCATTCGTTTGCAGTAACAGTTTGAATTTTTAGTTTTCACTCTGTTTTCTTTTATATTGACAGATGCAGTTCGAACTCTAAATCAAACATGGTTTGTGCTAGCTTCTTGAAACTTGACACAATAAAGTAGTTCTACGTTCTATCTCTAAGGTTTGTTTCCTCTTGATGTAGCCTTAAGCAGAGACTGGCGAATAACACTTTCAATGAAAGGCGTTGTTAAGCTTCCAAAAAACTACCGTCTCCTGAAATCTCAACATATATGTTTTCATCCAATCTTCTTGATTCTCTCAAGTATTGATCAGTGCACCAATCAAACGTGGATGCCCAAGTTTTGTTCTTCTAGGATGTAGCATTCGTTTGCATGAACAGTTAGAAATTATAGGTTTCACTCTGTTTTCTCCTATATTGACAGATGCAGTTAGAACTCTAAATCAAACACGGTTTGTGCTAGCTTCTTGAAACTTGACACAATAAAGTAGTTCTACGTTCTATCTCTAAGGTTTGTTTCCTCTTGTATCCTAAAGCTGGGACTGGCGAATAACACTTATACTGAAAGGGGTTGCCAAACTTCCAACACACTAGAGTCTCCTGAAATCTCAACATATATTTTTTCATCCAATCTTCATGATACTTTCAAGTAATGATCAGTACACCTAACCCACTTGGATGCCAAAGTTTAGTTCTCCTAGATTGAAGCATTCTTTTGGAGTAACAGTTTGAATTTTTAGGTTTCACTCTGTTTGCTCCTATATTGACAAATGTAGTTCGAACTCTAAATCAAACACGGTTTGTGCTAGCTTCTTGAAACTTGTAACAGTAAAGTAGTTCTACATTCTATTTTTATGTTTTGTATTCTCTGGATGTAGACCTAAGCAGAGACTGTCGAAAGACACATTCAATGAACGGCGTTGTTAGGCTGCCAAAATACTACAGTCTCCTGAAATCTCAACAATTTTTTTTTTCCGACCTTCATGATAATTTCAAGTAATGAGCAGTACACCAATAAAACGTGGATGTTCAAGTTTCGTTCTCCTAGGTTGAAGCATTCGTTTGCAGTAACAGTTTGAATTTTTAGTTTTCACTGTTTTCTCCTATATTGACAGATGCAGTTCGAACTCTAAATCAAACATGGTTTGTGCTAGCTTCTTGAAACTTGACACAATAAAGTAGTTCTACGTTCTATCTCTAAGGTTTGTTTCCTCTTGATGTAGCCTTAAGCAGAGACTGGCGAATAACACTTTCAATGAAAGGCGTTGTTAAACTTTCAAAAAACTACCGTATCCTGAAATCTCAACATATATCTTTTCATCCAATCTTCTTGATTCTTTCAAGTATTGATCAGTGCACCAATCAAACGTGGATGCCCAAGTTTTGTTCTTCTAGGTTGTAGCATTCGTTTGCAGGAACAGTTAGAAATTATAGGTTTCACTCTGTTTTCTACTATATTGACAGATGCAGTTAGAACTCTAAATCAAACACGGTTTGTGCTAGCTTCTTGAAACTTGACACAATAAAGTAGTTCTATGTTCTAGCTCTAAGGTTTGTTCCTCTTGTATCCTAAAGCTGGGACTGGCGAATAACACTTATACTGAAAGGGGTTGCCAAACTTCCAACACACTAGAGTCTCCTGAAATCTCAACATATATTTTTTCATTCAATCTTCATGATACTTTCAAGTAATGACCAGTACACCAATCCCACTTGGATGCCAAAGTTTAGTTCTCCTAGATTGAAGCATTCTTTTGGAGTAACAGTTTGAATTTTTAGGTTTCACACTTTTTTCTCCTATATTGACAAATGTAGTTCGAACTCTAAATCAAACACGGTTTGTGCTAGTTTCTTGAAACTTGAAACAGTAACGTAGTTCTACATTCTATTTTTATTTTTTGTTTCCTCTGGATGTAGACCTAAGCAGAGACTGACGAAAGACACATTCAATGAAAGGCGTTGTTAGGCTGCCAAAATTCTACAGTCTCCTGAAATCTCAACATATTTTTTTTTCCGACCTTCATGATAATTTTAAGTAATGAGAAGTACACCAATAAAACGTGGATGTTCAAGTTTCGTTCTCCTAGGTTGAAGCATTCGTTTTCAGTAACAGTTTGAATTTTTAGTTTTCACTCTGTTTTCTCCTATATTGACAGATGCAGTTCGAACTCTAAATCAAACATGGTTTGTGCTAGCTTCTTGAAACTTGACACAATAAAGTAGTTCTAAGTTCTATCTCTAAGGTTTGTTTCCTCTTGATGTAGCCTTAAGCAGAGACTGGCGAATAACACTTTCAAAGAAAGGCGTTGTTAAGCTTCCAAAAAACTACCTTCTCCTGAAATCTCAACATATATCTTTTCATCCAATCTTCATGATTCTTTCAAGTATTGATCAGTACACCAATCAAACGTGGGTGCCCAAGTTTTGTTCTTCTAGGTTGTACCATTCGTTTGCAGGAACAGTTAGAAATTATAGGTTTCACTCTGTTTTCTTTTATATTGGCAGATGCAGTTAGAACTCTAAATCAAACACGGTTTGTGCTAGCTTCTTGAAACTTGACACAATAAAGTAGTTCTATGTTCTATCTCTAAGGTTTGTTTCCTCTTGTATCCTAAAGCTGGGACTGGCGAATAACACTTATACTGAAAAGGGTTGCCAAACTTCCAACACACTAGAGTCTCCTGAAATCTCAACATATATTTTTTCATCCAGTCTTCATGATACTTTCAAGTAATGATCAGTACACCAAACCCACTTGGATGCCAAAGTTTAGTTCTCCTAGATTGAAGCATTCTTTTGGAGTAACAGTTTTAATTTTTAGGTTTCACTCTGTTTTCTCCTATATTGACAAATGTAGTTCGAACTCTAAATCAAACATGGTTTGTGCTAGCTTCTTGAAACTTGACACAATAAAGTAGTTCTACGTTCTATCTCTAAGGTTTGATTCCTCTTGATGTAGCCTTAAGGAGAGACTGGCGAATAACACTTTCAATGAAAGGCGTTGTTAAGCTTCCAAAAAACTACCGTCTCCTGAAATCTCAACATGTATTTTCTCATCCAATCTTCATGATTCTTTCAAGTATTTATCAGTACACCAATCAAACGTGGATGCCCAAGTTTTGTTCTTCTAGGTTGTAGCATTCGTTTGAAGGAACAGTTAGAAATTATAGGTTTCACTCTGTTTTCTCCTATATTGACAGATGCAGTTAGAACTCTAAATCAAACACGGTTTGTGCTAGCTTCTTGAAACTTGACACAATAAAGTAGTTCTACGTTCTATCTCTAAGGTTTGTTTCCTCTTGTATCCTAAAGCTGGGACTGGCGAATAACACTTATACTGAAAGGGGTTGCCAACCTTCCAACACACTAGAGTCTCCTGAAACCTCAACATATATTTTTTCATCCAATCTTCATGATACTTTCAAGTAATGATCAGTACACCAATCCCACTTGGATGCCAAAGTTTAGTTCTCCTAGATTGAAGCATTCTTTTGGAGTAACAGTTTGAATTTTTAGGTTTCACTCTGTTTTCTCCTATATTGACAAATGTAGTTCGAACTCTAAATCAAACACGGTTTGTGCTAGTTTCTTGAAACTTGAAACAGTAACGTGGTTCTACATTCTATTTTTATTTTTTGTTTCCTCTGGATGTAGACCTAAGCAGAGACTGATGAAAGACACATTCAATAAAAGGCGTTGTTAGGCTGCCAAAATTCTACAGTCTCATGAAATCTCAACATATTTTTTTTTCCGACCTTCATGATAATTTCAAGTAATGAGAAGTACACCAATAAAGCGTGGATGTTCAAGTTTCGTTCTCCTAGGTTGAAGCATTCGTTTTCAGTAACAGTTTGAATTTTTAGTTTTCACTCTGTTTTCTCCTATATTGACAGATGCAGTTCGAACTCTAAATCAAACATGGTTTGTGCTAGCTTCTTGAAACTTGACACAATAAAGTAGTTCTACGTTCTATCTCTAAGGTTTGTTTCCTCTTGATGTAGCCTTAAGCAGAGACTGGCGAATAACACTTTCAATGAAAGGCGTTGTTAAGCTTTCAAAAAACTACCGACTCCTGAAATCTCAACATATATTTTTTCATCCAATCTTCATGATTCTTTCAAGTATTGATCAGTACACCAATCAAACTTGGATGCCCAAGTTTTGTTCTTCTAGGTTGTAGCATTCGTTTGCAGGAGCAGTTAGAAATTATAGGTTTCACTCTGTTTTCTCCTATATTGACAGATGCAGTTAGAACTCTAAATCAAACACGGTTTGTGCTAGCTTCTTGAAACTTGACACAATAAAGTAGTTCTATGTTCTATCTCTAAGGTTTGTTTCCTCTTGTATCCTAAAGCTGGGACTGGCGAATAACACTTATACTGAAAGGGGTTGCCAAACTTCCAACACACTAGAGTCTCCTGAAATCTCAACATATATTTTTTTCATCCAATCTTCATGATACTTTCAAGTAATGATCAGTACACCAAACCCACTTGGAAGCCAAAGTTTAGTTCTCCTAGATTGAAGCATTCTTTTGGAGTAACAGTTTGAATTCTTAGGTTTCACTCTGTTTTCTCCTATATTGACAAATGTAGTTCGAACTCTAAATCAAACACGGTTTGTGCTAGCTTCTTGAAACTTGTAACAGTAAAGTAGTTCTACATTCTATTTTTATTTTTTGTTTCCTCTGGATGTAGACCTAAGCAGAGACTGACGAAAGACACATTCAATGAACGGCGTTGTTAGGCTGCCAAAATACTACAGTCTCCTGAAATCTCAAAATATTTTTTTTTTCCAACCTTCATGATAATTTCAAGTAATGAGCAGTACATCAATAAATCGTGGATGTTCAAGTTTCGTTCTCCTAGGTTGAAGCATTCGTTTGCAGTAACAGTTTGAATTTTTAGTTTTCACTCTGTTTTCTCCTATATTGACAGATGCAGTTCGAACTCTAAATCAAACATGGTTTGTGCTAGCTTCTTGAAACTTGACACAATAAAGTAGTTCTACGTTCTATCTCTAAGGTTTGTTTCCTCTTGATGTAGCCTTAAGCAGAGACTGGCGAATAACACTTTCAATGAAAGGCGTTGTTAAGCTTCCAAAAAACTACCGTCTCCTGAAATCTCAACATATATTTTTTCATCCAATCTTCATGATTCTTTCATGTATTGATCAGTACACCAATCAAACGTGGATGCCCAAGTTTTGTTCTTCTAGGTTGTAGCATTCGTTTGCAGGAGCAGTTAGAAATTATAGGTTTCACTCTGTTTTCTCCTATATTGACAGATGCAGTTAGAACTCTAAATCAAACACGGTTTGTGCTAGCTTCTTGAAACTTGACACAATAAAGTAGTTCTACGTTCTAGCTTTAAGGTTTGTTTCCTCTTGTATCCTAAAGCTGGGACTGGCGAATAACACTTATAATGAAAGGGGTTGCCAAACTTCCAACACACTAGAGTCTCCTGAAATCTCAACATATATTTTTTCATCCAATCTTCATGATACTTTCAAGTAATGATCAGTACACCAATCCCACTTGGATGCCAAAGTTTAGTTCTCCTAGATTGAAGCATTATTTTGGAGTAACAGTTTGAATTTTTAGGTTTCACTCTGTTTTCTCCTATATTGACAAATGTAGTTCGAACTCTAAATCAAACACGGTTTGTGCTAGCTTCTTGAAACTTGAAACAGTAAAGTAGTTCTACATTCTATTTTTATTATTTGTTTCCTCTGGATGTAGACCTAAGCAGAGACTGACGAAAGATACATTCAATGAAAGGCGTTGTTAGGCTGCCAAAATACTACAGTCTCCTGAAATCTCAACAATTTTTTTTTCAGACCTTCATGATAATTTCAAGTAATGAGCAGTACACCAATAAAACGTGGATGTTCAAGTTTCGTTCTCCTAGGTTGAAGCATTCGTATGCAGTAACAGTTTGAATTTTTAGTTTTACTCTGTTTTCTCCTATATTGACAGATGCAGTTCGAACTCTAAATCAAACATGGTTTGTGCTACCTTCTTGAAACTTGACACAATAAAGTAGTTCTACGTTCTATCTCTAAGGTTTGTTTCCTCTTGATGTAGCCTTAAGCAGAGACTGGCGAATAACACTTTCAATGAAAGGCGTTGTTAAGCTTCCAAAAAACTACCGTCTCCTGAAATCTCAACATATATCTTTTCATCCAATCTTCTTGATTCTTTCAAGTATTGATCAGTGCACCAATCAAACGTGGATGCCCAAGTTTTGTTCTTCTAGGTTGTAGCATTCGTTTGCAAGAACAGTTAGAAATTATAGGTTTCACTCTGTTTTCTCCTATATTGACAGATGCAGTTAGAACTCTAAATCAAACACGGTTTGTGCTAGCTTCTTGAAACTTGACACAATAAAGTAGTTCTATGTTCTATCTCTAAGGTTTGTTTCCTCTTGTATCCTAAAGCTGGGACTGGCGAATAACACTTATACTGAAAGGGGTTGCCAAACTTCCAACACACTAGAGTCTCCTGAAATCTCAACATATATTTTTTTCATCCAATCTTCTTGATACTTTCAAGTAATGATCAGTACACCAATCCCACTTGGATGCCAAAGTTTAGTTCTCCTAGATTGAAGCATTCTTTTGGAGTAACAGTTTGAATTTTTAGGTTTCACTCTGTTTTCTCCTATATGACAAATGTAGTTCGAACTCTAAATCAAACACGGTTTGTGCTAGCTTCTTGAAACTTGAAACAGTAAAGTAGTTCTACATTCTATTTTTACTTTTTGTTTCCTCTGGATGTAGACCTAAGCAGAGACTGACGAAAGACACATTCAATGAAAGGCGTTGTTAGGCTGCCAAAATACTACAGTCTCCTGAAATCTCAACATATTTTTTTTCCGACCTTCATGAGGATTTCATGTAATCAGCAGTACACCAATAAAACGAGGATGTTCAAGTTTCGTTCTCCTAGGTTGAAGCATTCGTTTGCAGTAACAGTTTGAATTTTTAGTTTTCACTCTGTTTTCTCCTATATTGACAGATGCAGTTCGAACTCTAAATCAAACATGGTTTGTGCTAGCTTCTTGAAACTTGACACAATACAGTAGTTCTACGTTCTATCTCTAAGGTTTGTTTCCTCTTGATGTAGCCTTAAGCAGAGACTGGCGAATAACACTTTCAATGAAAGGCGTTGTTAAGCTTCCAAAAAACTACCGTCTCCTGAAATCTCAACATATATTTTTTCATCCAATCTTCATGATTCTTTCAAGTATTGATCAGTACACCAATCAAACGTGGATGCCCAAGTTTTGTTCTTCTAGGTTGTAGCATTCGTTTGCAGGAACAGTTAGAAATTATAGGTTTCACTCTGTTTTCTCCTATATTGACAGATGCAGTTAGAACTCTAAATCAAACACGGTTTGTGCTAGCTTCTTGAAACTTGACACAATAAAGTAGTTCTACGTTCTATCTCTAAGGTTTGTTTCCTCTTGTATCCTAAAGCTGGGACTGGCGAATAACACTTATACTGAAAGGGGTTGCCAAACTTCCAACACACTAGAGTCTCCTGAAATCTCAACATATATTTTTTCATCCAAACTTCATGATACTTTCAAGTAATGATCAGTACACCAAACCCACTTGGATGCCAAAGTTTAGTTCTCCTAGATTGAAGCATTCTTTTGGAGTAACAGTTTGAATTTTTAGGTTTCACTCTGTTTTCTCCTATATTGACAAACGTAGTTCGAACTCTAAATCAAACACGGTTTGTGCTAGCTTCATGAAACTTGAAACAGTAAAGTAGTTCTACATTCTATTTTTATTTTTTGTTTCCTCTGGATGTAGACCTAAGCAGAGACTGACGAAAGACACATTCAATGAAAGGCGTTGTTAGGCTGCCAAAATACTACAGTCTCCTGAAATCTCAACAATTTTTTTTCCGACCTTCATGATAATTTCAAGTAATGAGCAGTACACCAATAAAACGTGGATGTTCAAGTTTCGTTCTCCTAGCTTGAAGCATTCGTTTGCAGTAACAGTTTGAATTTTTAGTTTTCACTCTGTTTTCTCCTATATTGACAGATGCAGTTCGAACTCTAAATCAAACATGGTTTGTGCTAGCTTCTTGAAACTTGACACAATAAAGTAGTTCTACGTTCTATCTCTAAGGTTTGTTTCCTCTTGATGTAGCCTTAAGCAGAGACTGGCGAATAACACTTTCAATGAAAGGCGTTGTTAAGCTTCCAAAAAACTACCGTCTCCTGAAATCTCAACATATATCTTTTCATCCAATCTTCTTGATTCTTTCAAGTATTGATCAGTGCACCAATCAAACGTGGATGCCCAAGTTTTGTTCTTCTAGGTTGTAGCATTCGTTTGCAGGAACAGTTAGAAATTATAGGTTTCACTCTGTTTTCTCCTATATTGACAGATGCAGTTAGAATTCTAAATCAAACACGGTTTGTGCTAGCTTCTTGAAACTTGACACAATAAAGTAGTTCTATGTTCTATCTCTAAGGTTTGTTTCCTCTTGTATCCTAAAGCTGGGACTGGCGAATAACACTTATACTGAAAGGGGTTGCCAAACTTCCAACACACTAGAGTCTCCTGAAATCTCAACATATATTTTTTTCATCCAATCTTCTTGATACTTTTCAAGTAATGATCAGTACACCAATCCCACTTGGATGCCAAAGTTTAGTTCTCCTAGATTGAAGCATTCTTTTGGAGTAACAGTTTGAATTTTTAGGTTTCACTCTGTTTTCTCCTATATTGACAAATGTAGTTCGAACTCTAAATCAAACACGGTTTGTGCTAGCTTCTTGAAACTTGAAACAGTAAAGTAGTTCTACATTCTATTTTTACTTTTTGTTTCCTCTGGATGTAGACCTAAGCAGAGACTGACGAAAGACACATTCAATGAAAGGCGTTGTTAGGCTGCCAAAATACTACAGTCTCCTGAAATCTCAACATATTTTTTTTCCGACCTTCATGAGGATTTCATGTAATCAGCAGTACACCAATAAAACGAGGATGTTCAAGTTTCGTTCTCCTAGGTTGAAGCATTCGTTTGCAGTAACAGTTTGAATTTTTAGTTTTCACTCTGTTTTCTCCTATATTGACAGATGCAGTTCGAACTCTAAATCAAACATGGTTTGTGCTAGCTTCTTGAAACTTGACACAATACAGTAGTTCTACGTTCTATCTCTAAGGTTTGTTTCCTCTTGATGTAGCCTTAAGCAGAGACTGGCGAATAACACTTTCAATGAAAGGCGTTGTTAAGCTTCCAAAGAACTACCGTCTCCTGAAATCTCAACATATATTTTTTCATCCAATCTTCATGATTCTTTCAAGTATTGATCAGTACACCAATCAAACGTGGATGCCCAAGTTTTGTTCTTCTAGGTTGTAGCATTCGTTTGCAGGAACAGTTAGAAATTATAGGTTTCACTCTGTTTTCTCCTATATTGACAGATGCAGTTAGAACTCTAAATCAAACACGGTTTGTGCTAGCTTCTTGAAACTTGACACAATAAAGTAGTTCTACGTTCTATCTCTAAGGTTTGTTTCCTCTTGTATCCTAAAGCTGGGACTGGCGAATAACACTTATACTGAAAGGGGTTGCCAAACTTCCAACACACTAGAGTCTCCTGAAATCTCAACATATATTTTTTCATCCAAACTTCATGATACTTTCAAGTAATGATCAGTACACCAAACCCACTTGGATGCCAAAGTTTAGTTCTCCTAGATTGAAGCATTCTTTTGGAGTAACAGTTTGAATTTTTAGGTTTCACTCTGTTTTCTCCTATATTGACAAACGTAGTTCGAACTCTAAATCAAACACGGTTTGTGCTAGCTTCATGAAACTTGAAACAGTAAAGTAGTTCTACATTCTATTTTTATTTTTTGTTTCCTCTGGATGTAGACCTAAGCAGAGACTGACGAAAGACACATTCAATGAAAGGCGTTGTTAGGCTGCCAAAATACTACAGTCTCCTGAAATCTCAACAATTTTTTTTTCCGACCTTCATGATAATTTCAAGTAATGAGCAGTACACCAATAAAACGTGGATGTTCAAGTTTCGTTCTCCTAGCTTGAAGCATTCGTTTGCAGTAACAGTTTGAATTTTTAGTTTTCACTCTGTTTTCTCCTATATTGACAGATGCAGTTCGAACTCTAAATCAAACATGGTTTGTGCTAGCTTCTTGAAACTTGACACAATAAAGTAGTTCTACGTTCTATCTCTAAGGTTTGTTTCCTCTTGATGTAGCCTTAAGCAGAGACTGGCGAATAACACTTTCAATGAAAGGCGTTGTTAAGCTTCCAAAAAACTACCGTCTCCTGAAATCTCAACATATATCTTTTCATCCAATCTTCTTGATTCTTTCAAGTATTGATCAGTGCACCAATCAAACGTGGATGCCCAAGTTTTGTTCTTCTAGGTTGTAGCATTCGTTTGCAGGAACAGTTAGAAATTATAGGTTTCACTCTGTTTTCTCCTATATTGACAGATGCAGTTAGAACTCTAAATCAAACATGGTTTGTGCTAGCTTCTTGAAACTTGACACAATAAAGTAGTTCTATGTTCTATCTCTAAGGTTTGTTTCCTCTTGTATCCTAAAGCTGGGACTGGCGAATAACACTTATACTGAAAGGGGTTGCCAAACTTCCAACACACTAGAGTCTCCTGAAATCTCAACATATATTTTTTCATTCAATCTTCATGATACTTTCAAGTAATGACCAGTACACCAATCCCACTTGGATGCCAAAGTTTAGTTCTCCTAGATTGAAGCATTCTTTTGGAGTAACAGTTTGAATTTTTAGGTTTCACACTGTTTTCTCCTATATTGACAAATGTAGTTCGAACTCTAAATCAAACACGGTTTGTGCTAGTTTCTTGAAACTTGAAACAGTAACGTAGTTCTACAATCTATTTTTATTTTTTGTTTCCTCTGGATGTAGACCTAAGCAGAGACTGACGAAAGACACATTCAATGAAAGGCTTTGTTAGGCTGCCACAATTCTACAGTCTCCTGAAATCTCAACATATTTTTTTTCCGACCTTCATGATAATTTCAAGTAATGAGAAGTACACCAATAAAACGTGGATGTTCAAGTTTCGTTCTCCTAGGTTGAAGCATTCGTTTGCAGTAACAGTTTGAATTTTTAGTTTTCACTCTGTTTTCTCCTATATTGACAGATGCAGTTCGAACTCTAAATCAAACATGCTTTGTGCTAGCTTCTTGAAACTTGACACAATAAAGTAGTTCTTCGTTCTATCTCTAAGGTTTGTTTCCTCTTGATGTAGCCTTAAGCAGAGACTGGCGAATAACACTTTCAATGAAAGGCGTTGTTAAGCTTCCAAAAAACTACCGTCTCCTGAAATCTCCACATATATTTTTTCATCCAATCTTCATGATTCTTTCAAGTATTGATCAGTACACCAATCAAACGTGGATGCCCAAGTTTTGTTCTTCTAGGTTGTAGCATTCGTTTGCAGGAACAGTTAGAAATTATAGGTTTCACTCTGTTTTCTCCTATATTGACAGATGCAGTTAGAACTCTAAATCAAACACGGTTTGGGCTAGCTTCTTGAAAATTGACACAATAAAGTAGTTCTACGTTCTATCTCTAAGGTTTGTTTCCTCTTGTATCCTAAAGCTGGGACTGGCGAATAACACTTATACTGAAAGGGGTTGCCAAACTTCCAACACACTAGAGTCTCCTGAAATCTCAACATATATTTTTTCATTCAATCTTCATGATACTTTCAAGTAATGACCAGTACACCAATCCCACTGGGATGCCAAAGTTTAGTTCTCCTAGATTGAAGCATTCTTTTGGAGTAACAGTTTGAATTTTTAGGTTTCACTCTGTTTGCTCCTATATTGACAAATGTAGTTCGAACTCTAAATCAAACACGGTTTGTGCTAGCTTCTTGAAACTTGAAACAGTAAAGTAGTTCTTCATTCTATTTTTATTTTTTGTTTCCTCTGGATGTAGACCTAAGCAGAGACTGACGAAAGACACATTCAATGAAAGGCGTTGTTAGGCTGCCAAAATACTACAGTCTCCTGAAATCTCAACATATTTTTTTTTCCGACCTTCATGATAATTTCAAGTAATGAGCAGTACACCAATAAAACGTGGATGTTCAAGTTTCGTTCTCCTAGGTTGAAGCATTCGTTTGCAGTAACAGTTTGAATTTTTAGTTTTCACTCTGTTTTCTCCTATATTGACAGATGCAGTTCGAACTCTAAATCAAACATGGTTTGTGCTAGCTTCTTGAAACTTGACACAATAAAGTAGTTCTACGTTCTATCTCTAAGGTTTGTTTCCTCTTGATGTAGCCTTAAGCAGAGACTGGCGAATAACACTTTCAATGAAAGGCATTGTTAAGCTTCCAAAAAACTACCGTCTCCTGAAATCTCAACATATATTTTTTCATCCAATCTTCATGATTCTTTCAAGTATTGATCAGTACACCAATCAAACGTGGATGCCCAAGTTTTGTTCTTCTAGGTTGTAGCATTCGTTTGCAGGAACAGTTAGAAATTATAGGTTTCACTCTGTTTTCTCCTACATTGACAGAGGCAGTTAGAACTCTAAATCAAACAAGGTTTGTGCTACGTTCTTGAAACTTGACACAATAAAGTAGTTCTACGTTCTATCTGTAAGGTTTGTTTCCTCTTGTATCCTACAGCTGGGACTGGCGAATAACACTTATACTGAAAGGGGTTGCCAAACTTCCAACACACTAGAGTCTCCTGAAATCGCAACACATATTTTTTCATCCAATCTTCATGATACTTTCATGTAGTGACCAGTACACCAATCCCACTTGGATGCCGAAGTTTAGTTCTCCTAAATTGAAGCATTCTTTTGGAGTAACAGTTTGAATTTTTAGGTCTCACTCTGTTTTCTCATATATATTGACAAATGTAGTTCGAACTCTAAATAAAGCACGGTTTGTGCTAGCTTCTGGAAACTTGAAACAGTAAAGTAGTTCTACATTCTATTTTTATTTTTTGTTTCCTCTGGATGTAGACCTAAGCAGAGACTGACGAGAGACACATTCAATGAAAGGCGTTGTTAGGCTGCCAAAATACTACAGTCTCCTGAAATCTCAACATATTTTTTTTTCCGACCTTCATGATAATTTCAAGTAATGAGCAGTACACCAATAAAACGTGGATGTTCAAGGTTCGTTCTCCTAGGTTGAAGCATTCGTTTGCAGTAACAGTTTGAATTTTTAGTTTTCACTCTGTTTTCTAGTATATTGACAGATGCAGTTCGAACTCTAAATCAAACACGGTTTGTGCTAGCTTCTTGAAAATTGACACAATAAAGTCGTTCTACGTTCTATCTCTAAGGTTTGTTTCCTCTTGTATCCTACAGCTGGGACTGGCGAATAACACTTATACTGAAAGGGGTTGCCAAACTTCCAACACACTAGAGTCTCCTGAAATCTCAACATATATTTTTTCATCCAATCTTCATGATACTTTCAAGTAATGATCAGTACACCAATCCCACTTGGATGCCAAAGTTTAGTTCTCCTAGATTGAAGCATTCTTTTGGAGTAACAGTTTGAATTTTTAGGTTTCACTCTGTTTTCTCCTATATTGACAAATGTAGTTCAAACTCTAAATCAAACACGGTTTGTGCTAGCTTCTTGAAACTTGAAACAGTAAAGTAGTTCTACATTCTATTTTTATTTTTTGTTTCCTCTGGATGTAGACCTAAGCAGAGACTGACGAAAGACACATTCAATGAAAGGCGTTGTTAGGCTGCCAAAATACTACAGTCTCCTGAAATCTCAACATATTTTTTTTTCCGACCTTCATGATAATTTCAAGTAATGAGCAGTACACCAATAAAACGTGGATGTTCAAGTTTTGTTCTCCTAGGTTGGAGCATTCATTTGCAGTAATAATTTGAATTTTTAGTTTTCACTCTGTTTTCTCCTATATTGACAGATGCAATTCGAACTCTAAATCAAACACGGTTTGTGCTAGCTTCTTGAAACTTGACACAATAAAGTCGTTCTACGTTCTATCTCTAAGGTTTGTTTCCTCTTGATGTAGCCTTAAGCAGAGACTGGCGAATATCACTTTCAATGAAAGGCGTTGTTAAGCTTCCAAAAAACTACCGTCTCCTGAAACTCAACATATATTTTTTCATCCAATCTTCATGATTCTTTCAAGTATTGATCAGTACACCAATCAAAAGTGGATGCCAAAGTTTAGTTCTCCTAGATTGAAGCATTCTTTTGGAGTAACAGTTTGAATTTTTAGGTTTCACTCTGTTTTCTCCTATATTGACAAATGTAGTTTGAACTCTAAATCAAACACGGTTTGTGCTAGCTCTTGAAACTTGAAACAGTAAAGTAGTTCTACATTCTATCTTTATTTTTTGTTTCCTCTGGATGTAGACCTAAGCAGAGACTGACGAAAGACACATTCAATGAAAGGCGTTGTTAGGCTCCCAAAATACTACAGTCTCCTGTAATCTCAACATATTTTTTTTTCCGACAATCATGATAATTTCAAGTAATGAGCAGTACACCAATAAAACGTGGATGTTCAGGTTTCGTTCTCCTAGGTTGAAGCATTCGTTTGCAGTAACAGTTTGAATTTTTAGTTTTCACTCTGTTTTCTCCTATATTGACAGATGCAGTTCGAACTCTAAATCAAACATGGTTTGTGCTAGCTTCTTGAAACTTGACACAATACAGTAGTTCTACGTTCTATCTCTAAGGTTTGTTTCCTCTTGATGTAGCCTTAAGCAGAGACTGGCGAATAACACTTTCAATGAAAGGCGTTGTTAAGCTTCCAAAAAACTACCGTCTCCTGAAATCTCAACATATATTTTTTCATCCAATCTTCATGATTCTTTCAAGTATTGATCAGTACACCAATCAAACGTGGATTCCCAAGTTTTGTTCTTCTAGGTTGTAGCATTCGTTTGCAGGAACAGTTAGAAATTATAGGTTTCACTCTGTTTACTCCTATATTGACAGATGCAGTTAGAACTCTAAATCAAACACGGTTTGTGCTAGCTTCTTGAAACTTGACACAATATAGTAGTTCTACGTTCTATCTCTCAGGTTTGTTTCCTCTTGTATCCTAAAGCTGGGACTGGCGAATAATACTTCTACTGAAAGGGGTTGCCAAACTTCCAACACACTAGAGTCTCCTGAAATCTCAACATATATTTTTTCATCCAATCTTCATGATACTTTCAAGTAATGATCAGTACACCAATCCCACTTGGATGCCAAAGTTTAGTTCTCCTAGATTGAAGCATTCTTTTGGAGTAACAGTTTGAATTTTTAGGTTTCACTCTGTTTTCTCCTATATTGACAAACGTAGTTCGAACTCTAAATCAAACACGGTTTGTGCTAGCTTCTTGAAACTTGAAACAGTAAAGTAGTTCTACATTCTATTTTTATTTTTTGTTTCCTCTGGATGTAGACCTAAGCAGAGACTGACGAAAGACACATTCAATGAAAGGCGTTGTTAGGCTGCCAAAATATTACAGTCTCTTGAAATCTCAAAATATTTTTTTTTCCGACCTTCATGATAATTTCATGTTATCAGCAGTACACCAATAAAACGTGGATGTTCAAGTTTCATTCTCTTAGCTTGAAGCATTCGTTTGCAGTAACAGTTTGAATTTTTAGTTTGCACTTTGTTTTCTCCTATATTGACAGATGCAGTTCGAACTCTAAATCAAACATGGTTTGTGCTAGCTTCCTGAAACTTGACACAATAAAGTAGTTCTATGTTCTATCTCTAAGGTTTGTTTCCTCTTGATGTAGCCTTAAGCAGAGACTGGCGAATAACACTTTCAATGAAAGGCCTTGTTAAGCTTCCAAAAAACTACCGTCTCCTGAAATCTCAACATATATTTTTTCATCCAATCTTCATGATTCTTTCAAGTATTGATCAGTACACCAATCAAACGTGGATGCCCAAGTTTTGTTCTTCTAGGTTGTAGCATTCGTTTGCAGGAACAGTTAGAAATTATAGGTATGACTCTCTTTTATCCTATATTGACAGATGTATTTAGAACTCTAAATCAAACACTGTTTGTGCTAGCTTCTTGAACCTTGACACAATAAAGTAGTTCTACGTTCTATCTCTAAGGTTTGTTTCCTCTTGTATCCTAAAGCTGGGACTGGCGAATAACACTTATACTGAAAGGGGTTGCCAAACTTCCAACACACTAGAGTCTCATGAAATCTCAACATATATTTTTTCATCCAATCTTCATGATACTTTCAAGTAATGATCAGTACACCAATCCCACTTGGATGCCAAAGTATCGTTCTCCTAGATTGAAGCATTCTTTTGGAGTAACAGTTTGAATTTTAGGTTTCACTCTGTTTTCTCCTATATTGACAAATGTAGTTCGAACTCTAAATCAAACACGGTTTGTGCTAGCTTCTTGAAACTTGAAACAGTAAAGTAGTTCTACATTCTATTTTTATTTTTTGTTTCCTCTGGATGTAGACCTAAGCAGAGACTGACGAAAGACACATTCAATGAACGGCGTTGTTAGGCTGCCAAATACTACGGTCTCCTGAAATCTCAAAATATTTTTTTTCCGACCTTCATGATGATTTCAAGTAATGAGCAGTACACCAATAAAACGTGGATGTTCAAGTTTCGTTCTCCTAGCTTGAAGCATTCGTTTGCAGTAACAGTTTGAATTTTTAGTTTTCACTCTGTTTACTCCTATATTGACAGATGCAGTTCGAACTCTAAATCAAACATGGTTTGTGCTAGCTTCTTGAAACTTGACACAATAAAGTAGTTCTACGTTCTATCTCTAAGGTTTGTTTCCTCTTGATGTAGCCTTAAGCAGAGACTGGCGAATAACACTTTCAATGAAAGGCGTTGTTAAGCTTCCAAAAAACTACCGTCTCCTGAAATCTCAACATATATTTTTTCATCCAATCTTCATGATTCTTTCAAGTATTGATCAGTACACCAATCAAACGTGGATGCCCAAGTTTTGTTCTTCTAGGTTGTAGCATTCGTTTGCAGGAACAGTTAGAAATTATAGGTTTCACTCTGTTTTCTCCTATATTGACAGATGCAGTTAGAACTCTAAATCAAACACGGTTTGTGCTAGCTTCTTGAAACTTGACACAATAAAGTAGTTCTACGTTCTATCTCTAAGGTTTGTTTCCTCTTGTATCCTAAAGCTGGGACTGGCGAATAACACTTATACTGAAATGGGTTGCCAAACTTCCAACACACTAGAGTCTCCTGAAATCTCAACATAATTTTTTTCTTCCAATCTTCATGATACTTTCAAGTAATGATCAGTACACCAATCCCACTTGGATGCCAACGTTTAGTTCTCCTAGATTGAAGCATTCTTTTGGAGTAACAGTTTGAATTTTTAGGTTTCACTCTGTTTTCTCCTATATTGACAAATGTAGTTCGAACTCTAAATCAAACACGGTTTGGGCTAGCTTCTTGAAACTTGAAACAGTAAAGTAGTTCTACATTCTATTTTTATTTTTTGTTTCCTCTGGATGTAGATTTAAGCAGAGACTGACGAAAGACATATTCAATGAAAGGCGTTGTTAGGCTGCCAAAATACTACAGTCTCCTGAATTCTCAACATATTTTTTTTCCGACCTTCATGATAACTTCAAGTAATGAGCAGAACACCAATAAAACGTGGATGTTCAAGTTTCGTTCTCCTAGGTTGAAGCATTCGTTTGCAGTAACAGTTTGAATTTTTAGTTTTCACTTTGTTTTCTCCTATATTGACAGATGCAGTTCGAACTCTAAATCAAACATGGTTTGTGCTAGATTCTTGAAACTTGACACAATAAAGTAGTTCTACGTTCTATCTCTAAGGTTTGTTTCCTCTTGATGTAGCCTTAAGCAGAAACTGGAAATAACACTTTCAATGATAGGCGTTGTTAAGCTTCCAAAAAACTACCGTCTCCTAAAATCTCAACATATATTTTTTCATCCAATCTTCAAGATTCTTCAAGTATTGATCAGTACACCAATCAAACGTGGAGGCCCAAATTTTGTTCTTCTAGGTTGTAGCATTCGTTTGCAGGAACAGTTAGAAATTATAGGTTTCACTCTGTTTTCTCCTATATTGACAGATGCAGTTAGAACTCTAAATCAAACACGGTTTGTGCTAGCTTCTTGAAACTTGAAACAGTAAAGTAGTTCTACATTCTATTTTTATTTTTTGTTTCCTCTGGATGTAGACCTAAGCAGAGACTGACGAAAGACACATTCAATGAAAGGCGTTGTTAGGCTGCCAAAATACTACAGTCTCCTGAAATCTCAACATATTTTTTTTTCCGACCTTCATGATAATTTCAAGTAATGAGCAGTACACCAATAAAACGTGGATGTTCAAGTTTCGTTCTCCTAGGTTGAAGCATTCGTTTGCAGTAACAGTTTGAATTTTTAGTTTTCACTCTGTTTTCTCCTATATTGACAGATGCAGTTCGAACTCTAAATCAAACATGGTTTGTGCTAGCTTCTTGAAACTTGACACAATAAAGTAGTTCTACGTTCTATCTCTAAGGTTTGTTTCCTCTTGATGTAGCCTTAAGCAGAGACTGGCGAATAACACTTTCAATGAAAGGCATTGTTAAGCTTCCAAAAAACTACCGTCTCCTGAAATCTCAACATATATTTTTTCATCCAATCTTCATGATTCTTTCAAGTATTGATCAGTACACCAATCAAACGTGGATGCCCAAGTTTTGTTCTTCTAGGTTGTAGCATTCGTTTGCAGGAACAGTTAGAAATTATAGGTTTCACTCTGTTTTCTCCTACATTGACAGAGGCAGTTAGAACTCTAAATCAAACAAGGTTTGTGCTACGTTCTTGAAACTTGACACAATAAAGTAGTTCTACGTTCTATCTGTAAGGTTTGTTTCCTCTTGTATCCTACAGCTGGGACTGGCGAATAACACTTATACTGAAAGGGGTTGCCAAACTTCCAACACACTAGAGTCTCCTGAAATCGCAACACATATTTTTTCATCCAATCTTCATGATACTTTCATGTAGTGACCAGTACACCAATCCCACTTGGATGCCGAAGTTTAGTTCTCCTAGATTGAAGCATTCTTTTGGAGTAACAGTTTGAATTTTTAGGTCTCACTCTGTTTTCTCATATATATTGACAAATGTAGTTCGAACTCTAAATAAAGCACGGTTTGTGCTAGCTTCTGGAAACTTGAAACAGTAAAGTAGTTCTACATTCTATTTTTATTTTTTGTTTCCTCTGGATGTAGACCTAAGCAGAGACTGACGAGAGACACATTCAATGAAAGGCGTTGTTAGGCTGCCAAAATACTACAGTCTCCTGAAATCTCAACATATTTTTTTTTCCGACCTTCATGATAATTTCAAGTAATGAGCAGTACACCAATAAAACGTGGATGTTCAAGGTTCGTTCTCCTAGGTTGAAGCATTCGTTTGCAGTAACAGTTTGAATTTTTAGTTTTCACTCTGTTTTCTAGTATATTGACAGATGCAGTTCGAACTCTAAATCAAACACGGTTTGTGCTAGCTTCTTGAAACTTGACACAATAAAGTCGTTCTACGTTCTATCTCTAAGGTTTGTTTCCTCTTGTATCCTACAGCTGGGACTGGCGAATAACACTTATACTGAAAGGGGTTGCCAAACTTCCAACACACTAGAGTCTCCTGAAATCTCAACATATATTTTTTCATCCAATCTTCATGATACTTTCAAGTAATGATCAGTACACCAATCCCACTTGGATGCCAAAGTTTAGTTCTCCTAGATTGAAGCATTCTTTTGGAGTAACAGTTTGAATTTTTAGGTTTCACTCTGTTTTCTCCTATATTGACAAATGTAGTTCAAACTCTAAATCAAACACGGTTTGTGCTAGCTTCTTGAAACTTGAAACAGTAAAGTAGTTCTACATTCTATTTTTATTTTTTGTTTCCTCTGGATGTAGACCTAAGCAGAGACTGACGAAAGACACATTCAATGAAAGGCGTTGTTAGGCTGCCAAAATACTACAGTCTCCTGAAATCTCAACATATTTTTTTCCGACTTTCATGATAATTTCAAGTAATGAGCAGTACACCAATAAAACGTGGATGTTCAAGTTTTGTTCTCCTAGGTTGAAGCATTCGTTTGCAGTAATAATTTGAATTTTTAGTTTTCACTCTGTTTTCTCCTATATTGACAGATGCAATTCGAACTCTAAATCAAACACGGTTTGTGCTAGCTTCTTGAAACTTGACACAATAAAGTCGTTCTACGTTCTATCTCTAAGGTTTGTTTCCTCTTGATGTAGCCTTAAGCAGAGACTGGCGAATATCACTTTCAATGAAAGGCGTTGTTAAGCTTCCAAAAAACTACCGTCTCCTGAAACTCAACATATATTTTTTCATCCAATCTTCATGATTCTTTCAAGTATTGATCAGTACACCAATCAAAAGTGGATGCCAGAGTTTAGTTCTCCTAGATTGAAGCATTCTTTTGGAGTAACAGTTTGAATTTTTAGGTTTCACTCTGTTTTCTCCTATATTGACAAATGTAGTTTGAACTCTAAATCAAACACGGTTTGTGCTAGCTCTTGAAACTTGAAACAGTAAAGTAGTTCTACATTCTATCTTTATTTTTTGTTTCCTCTGGATGTAGACCTAAGCAGAGACTGACGAAAGACACATTCAATGAAAGGCGTTGTTAGGCTCCCAAAATACTACAGTCTCCTGTAATCTCAACATATTTTTTTTTCCGACAATCATGATAATTTCAAGTAATGAGCAGTACACCAATAAAACGTGGATGTTCAGGTTTCGTTCTCCTAGGTTGAAGCATTCGTTTGCAGTAACAGTTTGAATTTTTAGTTTTCACTCTGTTTTCTCCTATATTGACAGATGCAGTTAGAACTCTAAATCAAACATGGTTTGTGCTAGCTTCTTGAAACTTGACACAATAAAGTAGTTCTACGTTCTATCTCTAAGGTTTGTTTCCTCTTGATGTATCCTTAAGCAGAGACTGGCGAATAACACTTTCAATGAAAGGCGTTGTTAAGCTTCGAAAAAACTACCGTCTCCTGAAACTCAACATATATTTTTTCATCCAATCTTCATGATTCTTTCAAGTATTGATCAGTACACCATCAAACGCGGATGCCAAATTTAGTTCTCCTAGATTGAAGCATTCTTTTGGAGTAACAGTTTGAATTTTTAGGTTTCACTCTGTTTTCTCCTATATTGACAAATGTAGTTCGAACTCTAAATCAAACACGGTTTGTGCTAGCTTCTTGAAACTTGAAACAGTAAAGTAGTTCTACATTCTATCTTTATTTTTTGTTTCCTCTGGATGTTGACCTAAGCAGAGACTGACGAAAGACACATGCAATGAAAGGCATTGTTAGGCTGCCAAAATACTACAGTCTTCTGAAATCTCAACATATTTTTTTTTTCCGACCTTCATGATAATTTCACGTAATGAGCAGTACACCTATCAAACGTGGATGTTCAAGTTTCGTTCTTCTAGGTTGTAGCATTCGTTTGCAGGAACAGTTAGAAATTATAGGTTTCACTCTGTTTTCTCCTATATTGACAGATGCAGTTAGAACTCTAAATCAAACACGGTTTGTGCTAGCTTCTTGAAACTTGACACAATAAAGTAGTTCTACGTTCTATCTCTAAGGTTTGTTTCCTCTTGTATCCTACATCTGGGACTGGCGAATAGCACTTATACTGAAAGGGGTTGCCAAACTTCCAACACACTAGAGTCTCCTGAAATCTCAACATATATTTTTTCATCCAATCTTCATGATACTTTCAAGTAATGATCAGTACACCAATCCCACTTGGCTGCCAAAGTTTAGTTCTCCTAGATTGAAGCATTCGTTTGCAGTAACAGTTTGAATTTTTAGGTTTCACTCTGTTTTCTCCTATATTGACAAATGTAGTTCGAACTCTAAATCGAACACGGTTTGTGCTAGCTTCTTGAAACTTGAAACAGTAAAGTAGTTCTACATTCTATTTTTATTTTTTTTTCCCTCTGCATGTAGACCTAAGCAGAGACTGACGAAAGACTCATTCAATGAAAGGCGTTGTTAGGCTGCCAAAATACTACAGTCTCCTGAAATCTCAACATATTTTTTTTTCCGACCTTCATGATAATTTCAAGTAATGAGCAGTACACCAATAAAACGTGCATGTTCAAGTTTCGTTCTCCTAAGTTGAAGCATTCGTTTGCAGTAACAGTTTGAATTTTTAGTTTTCACTCTGTTTTCTCCTATATTGACAGATGCAGTTAGAACTCTAAGTCAAACACGGTTTGTGCTAGCTTCTTGAAACTTGACACAATAAAGTCGTTCTACGTTCTATCTCTAAGGTTTGTTTCCTCTTGATGTAGCCTTAAGCAGAGACTGGCGAATAACACTTTCAATGAAAGGCATTGTTAAGCTTCCAAAAAACTACCGTCTACTGAAACTCAACATATATTTTTTCATCCAATCTTCATCATTCTTTCAAGTATTGATCAGTACACCAATCAAACGTGGATGCCAAAGTTTAGTTCTCCTAGATTGAAGCATTCTTTTGGAGTAACAGTTTGAATTTTTAGGTTTCACTCTTTTTACCCTATATTGACAAATGTAGTTCGAACTCTAAATCAAACACGGTTTGTGCTAGCTCTTGAAACTTGAAACAGTAAAGTAGTTCTACATTCTATCTTTATTTTTTGTTTCCTCTGGATGTAGACCTAAGCAGAGACTGACGAAAGACACATTCAATGAAAGGCGTTGTTAGGCTGCCAAAATAGTACAGTCTCCTGTAATCTCAACATATTTTTTTTTCCGACCTTCATGATAATTTCAAGTAATGAGCAGTACACCAATAAAACGTGGATGTTCAAGTTTCGTTCTCCTAGGTTGAAGCATTCGTTTGCAGTAACAGTTTGAATTTTTAGTTTTCACTCTGTTTTCTCCTATATTGACAGATGCAGTTCGAAATCTAAATCAAACATGGTTTGTGCTAGCTTCTTGAAACTGGACACAATAAAGTAGTTCTACGTTCTATCTCTAAGGTTTGTTTCCTCTTGATTTAGCCTTAAGCAGAGACTGGCGAATAGCACTTTCAATGAAAGGCGTTGTTAAGCTTCCAAAAAACTACCGTCTCCTGAAATCTCAACATATATTTTTTCATCCAATCTTCATGATTTTTTCAAGTATTGATCAGTACACCAATCAAACGTGGATGCCCAAGTTTTGTTCTTCTAGGTTGTAGCATTCGTTTGCAGGAACAGTTAGAAATTATAGGTTTCACTCTGTTTTCTCCTATATTGACAGATGCAGTTAGAACTCTAAATCAAACACGGTTTGTGCTAGCTTCTTGAAACTTGACACAATAAAGTAGTTCTACGTTCTATCTCTAAGGTTTGTTACCTCTTGTATCCTACAGCTGGGACTGGCGAATAACACTTATAATGAAAAGGGTTGCCAAACTTCCAACACACTAGAGTCTCCTGAAAACTCAACATATATTTTTTCATCCAATCTTCATGATACTTTCAAGTAATGATCAATACACCAATCCCACTTGGATGCCAAAGTTTAGTTCTCCTAGATTGAAGCATTCTTTTGGAGTAACAGTTTGAATTTTTAGGTTTCACTCTCTTTTCTCCTATATTGACAAATGTAGTTCGAACTCTAAATCAAACACGGTTTGTGCTAGCTTCTTGAAACTTGAAAGAGTAAAGTAGATCTACATTCTATTTTTATTTTTTGTTTCCTCTGGATATAGACCTAAGCAGAGACTGACGAAAGACACATTCAATGAAAGGCGTTGTTAGGCTGCCAAAATACTACAGTCTCCTGAAATCTCAACATATTTTTTTTCCGACAATCATGATAATTTCAAGTAATGAGCAGTACACCAATAAAACGTGGATGTTCCGTTTTCGTTCTCCTAGGTTGAAGCATTCGTTTGCAGTAACAGTTTGAATTTTTAGTTTTCACTCTGTTTTCTCCTATATTGACAGATGCAGTTTGAACTCTAAATCAAACATGGTTTGTGCTAGCTTCTTGAAACTTGACACAATAAAGTAGTTCTACGTTCTATCTCTAAGGTTTGTTTCCTCTTGATGTAGCCTTAAGCAGAGACTGGCGAATAATACTTTCAGTGAAAGGCGTTGTTAAGCTACCAAAAAACTACCATCTCCTGAAATCTCAACATATATTTTTTCATCCAATCTTCATGATTTTTTCAAGTATTGATCAGTACACCAATCAAACGTGGATGCCCAAGTTTTGTTCTTCTAGGTTGTAGCATCGTTTGCAGGAACAGTTAGAAATTATAGGTTTCACTCTGTTTTCTCCTATATTGACAGATGCAGTTAGAACTCTAAATCAAACACGGTTTGTGCTAGCTTCTTGAAACTTGACACAATAAAGTCATTCTACGTTCTATCTCTAAGGTTTGTTTCCTCTTGTATCCTACAGCTGGGACTGGCGAATAACAGTTATACTGAAAGGGGTTGCCAAACTTCCAACACACTAGAGTCTCCTGAAATCTCAACATATACTTTTTCGTCCAATCTTCATGATACTTTCAAGTAATGATCAGTACACCAATCCCACTTGGATGCCAAAGT
>NW_027511372.1:0-25724 GCF_048772815.1 Callospermophilus lateralis
AGCGTTCATCTACAGTAGCAGTTTTTATATTTAGGTTTCACTCTGTTCTCTGCTATATAGATAGATGAATTTGGAACTCTAAATCCAACATGATTTGTAGTAGCTCTTTGAAACTTGACAAAAGGAAGGAGTTCTCAGTTTTGTCTCTATGATTTGTTTCCGCTTCAAGTAGCCTTAAGCAGAGACTGTGGAAAAGCACTTTCATTGAGAGGGGTTGCCAAGCAATACGAAATAACGAGTTTCCGAAATACCAGCAAATATTTTTCTCCCAATGTTGATGATACTTGGTGGTAATGATCAGTACACAAATCCCACTTGGCTCACCAAATTTTGTTCTTCCAAGTTGATGCGTTCATTTTCAGTAGCAGTTTTTATTTTGAGGTTTCACTCTGTTCTCTGCTATATAGATAGATGAGTTTGGAACTCTAAATACAACATAGTTTGTAGTGGCTCTTTGAAACTTGACAAAAGAAAGGAGTTCTCAGTTTTGTCTCTATGGTTTGTTTCCTCTTCAAGTAGCCCTAGGCACAGACGGTAGAAAAGCACTTTCATTGAGGGGGTTGCCAAGCTTTCTAGAAATAACGAGTTTCCGAAATACCAGCAAATATTTTTTCACCCAATGTTGATGATACTTGGTGGTAATGATCAGTACACAAAACCCACTTGGCTCACCAAATTTTGTTCTTCTAGATTGAAGCGTTCGTCTACAGTAGCAGTTTTTATATTTAGGTTTCACTCTGTTCTCCTATATAGATAGATGAATTTGGAACACTAAATCCAACATGGTTTGTAGTAGCTCTTTGAAACTTGACAAAATAAAGGAGTTCTGAGTTTTGTCTCCATGGTTTGTTTCCTCTTCAAATAGCCCTGGCACAGACTGTGGAAAAGCACTTTCATTGAGAAGGTTGCCAAGCTTCTAAGAAATAACGAGTTTCCGAAATACCAGCAAATATTTTTTCACCCAATCTTGATGATACTTGTTGGTAAGGACAAGTACACAAATCCCACTTGGCTCACTAAATTCTGTTCTTTTAGGTTGAAGCATTCGTCTACAGTAGCCGTTTTTATTCTTAGGTTTTACTCTGTTCTCTCCTATATAGATAGATGAATTTGGAACTCTAAAACCAACATGGTTTGTAGTGGCTCTTTGAAACTTGACAAAATAAACGAGTTCTCAGTTTTGTCTCTATGGTTTGTTTCCTCTTCAAGTAGCCCTAGGCAGATGGTGGAAAAGCACTTTCATTGAGAGGGGTTGCAGAGCTTGCAAGAAATTACCAGTTTCCGATATACCAGCAAATATTTTTTCACCCAATCGTGATGATACTTGGTGGTAATGATCGGTACACAAATCCCACTTGACTCACCAAATTTTGTTCTTCTAGGTTGATGCGTTCGTTTTGAGTAGCAGTTTTTATTTTTAGGTTTCACTGTGTTCTCTCCTATATAAATAGATGAATTTGGAACTCTAAATACATCATGGTTTGTAGTAGCTCTTTGAAACTTGACAAAATAAAGGAGTTCTCAGTTTTCTCTCTATGGTTTTTTCCTCTTCAAGTAGCCCTGGCACAGACTGTGCAAGAGCACTTTCATTGAGGGGGGTTGCCAAGCTTCTAAGAAATAACGAGTTTACGAAATACCAGCAAATATTTTTTCTCCCAATCTTGATGATACTTGGTGGTGAAGATCGGTACACAAATCCCACTTGGCTCACCAAATTTTGTTCTTCTAGGTTGAAGCGTTCGTTTACAGTAGCAGTTTTTATTTTTAGGTTTCACTCTGTTCTCTCGTATATAGATGGATGAATTTGGAACTGGAAATCCAAATGTTTTGTAATGGCTCTTTGAAACTTGACAAAATAAAGGAGTTCTCAGTTTTGTCTCTATGGTTTGTTTCCTCTTCAAGTAGCCCTAGGCACAGATGGTGGAAAAGCACTTTCATTGAGAGGGGTTGCCAAGCTTCCAAGAAATTACCAGTTTCCGATATACCAGCAAATATTTTATCACCCAATCTTGATGATACTTGGTGGTAATGATCGGAACACAAATGCCACTTGACTCACCAAATTTTGTTCTTCTATGTTGATGCGTTCGTTTTCAGTAGCAGTTTTTATTTTTACGTTTCACTCTGTTCTCTCCTGTATAGATAGATGAATTTGGAACTCTAAATCCAACATGGTTTGTAGTAGCTCTTTGAAACTTGACAAAATAAAGGAGTTCTCAGATTTGTCTCTATGGTTTGTTTCCTCTTCAAGTAGCCCTTGCACAGACTGTGGAAAAGCACTTTCATTGAGAGGGGTTGCCATTTTTCCAAGAAATTACGAGTTTCCGAAATACCAGCAAATATTTTTTCACCCAATCTTGATGATACGTTGTGGTAATGACAAGTCCACAAATCCCACTTGGCTCACCAAATTTTGTTTCTAAGTTGAAGCGTTCGTTTACAGTAGCAGTTTTTACTTTTAGGTTTCACTCTGTTCTCTCTTATATAGTTAGATGAATTTGGAACTCTAAATCCAACATGGTTTGGAGTAGCTCTTTGAAACTTTAAAAAATAAAGAGTTCACAGTTTTGTCTCTATGATTTGTTTCCGCTTCAAGTAGCCTTAGGCAGAGACTGTGGAAAAGCACTTCCATTGAGAGGGGTTGCCAAGCTTCCAAGAAATTACCAGTTTCCGATATACCAGCAAATATTTTATCACCCAATCTTGATGATACTTGGTGGTAATGATCGGAACACAAATGCCACTTGACTCACCAAATTTTGTTCTTCTATGTTGATGCGTTCGTTTTCAGTAGCAGTTTTTATTTTTAGGTTTCACTCTGTTCTCTCCTGTATAGATAGATGAATTTGGAACTCTAAATCCAACATGGTTTGTAGTAGCTCTTTGAAACTTGACAAAATAATGGAGTTCTCAGTTTTGTCTCCATGGTTTGTTTCCTCTTCAAGTAGCCCTGCACAGACTGTGGAAAAGCACTTTCATTGAGAGGGGTTGCTAAGCTTCCAAAAAATTACCAGTTTCCGAAATACCAGCAAATATTTTTTCACCCAATCTTGATGATACTTGGTGGTAATGATCGATACACTAATCCCACTTGGCTCACCAAATTTTGTTCTTCTAGGTTGAAGCGTTCGTGTACAGTAGCAGTTTTTATATTTAGGTTTCACTCTGTCTCTCCTACATAGATAGATGAATTTGTAATTCTTAATCCAATATGGTTTGTAGTAGCTCTTTGAAATTTAACAAAGTAAAGGAGTTCTCAGTTTTGGCTCTATGATTTGTTTCCGCTTCAAGTAGCCCTAAGCAGTGACTGTGGAAAAGCATTTTCATTGAGAGGTGTGCCAAGCTTCCAAGAAATTACGAGTTTCCGAAATACCACCCAATATTTTTTCACCCAAACTTGATGATACGTGGTGGTAATGACAACTCCACACATCCCACTTGGCTCACCAAATTTTGTTCTTCTAGGTTGAAGCGTTCGTTTACAGTAGCAGTTTTTATTTTTAGGTTTCACTCTGTTCTCTCCTATATAGATAGATGAATTTGGAACTCTAAATCCAACATGGTTTGTAGTAGCTCTTTGAAACTTGACAAAATAAAGGAGTTCTCTGTTTTCTCTCTATGATTTGTTTCCGCTTCAAGTAGCCCTAAGCAGTGACTGTGGAAAAGCACTTTCATTGAGAGGGGTTGCCAAGCTTCCAAGAAATTACGAGTTTCCGAAATACCAGCAAATATTTTTTCACCCAATCTTGATGATACTTGGTGGTAATGATCAGTACTCAAATCCCACTTGGCTCACCAAATTTTGTTCTTCTAGGTTGAAGCGTTCTTCTACAGTAGCTGTTTTTATGTTTAGGTTTCACTCTGTTCTCTCGTATATAGATAGATGAATTTTTAACTCGAAATCCAACATGTTTTTTAGTGGCTGTTTGAAACTTGACAAAATAAAGGAGTTCTCAGTTTTGTCTTTATCGTTTGTTTCCGCTTCAAGTAGCCCTAGGCACAGATGGTGGAACAGCACTTTAATTGAGAGGGGTTGCCAAGCTTCCAAGAAATTACCAGTTTCCGATATACCAGCAAATATTTTTTCACCCAATCTTCATGATACTTCTTGGTAATGATCGGTACACAAATCCCACTTGACTCACCAAATTTTGTTTTTCTAGGTTGATGCGTTCGTTTTCAGTAGCAGTTTTTATTTTTAGGTTTCACTCTGTTCTCTCCTGTATAGGTAGATGAATTTGGAACTCTAAATCCAACATGGTTTGTAGTAGCTCTTTGAAACTTGACAAAATAAAGGAGTTCTCAGTTTTGTCTCTATGGTTTGTTTCCTCTTCAAATAGCCCTGGCACAGACTGTGGAAAAGCACTTTCACTGAGAGGGCTTGCTAAGCTTCCAAGAAATTACTAGTTTCCGAAAAACCAGCAAATATTTTTTCACCCAATCTTGATGACACTTGGTGGTAATGATCGGTACACAAATCCCACTTGACTCACGAAATTTTGTCCTTCTAGGTTGATGCGTTCGTTTTCAGTAGTAGTTTTTATTTTTAGGTTTCACTCTGTTCTCTCCTATATAGATAGATGAATTTGGAACTCTAAATCCAACATGGTTTGTAGTAGCTCTTTGAAACTTGTCAAAATAAAGGAGTTCTCAGTTTTGTTTCTATGGTTTGTTTCCTCTCAAGTAGTCCTAGGCACAGACTGTGGAAAAGCAATTTCAATGAGAGGGGATGCCAAGCTTCTAAGAAATAACGAATTTCCGAAATACCAGCAAATATTTTTTCTCACAATCTTGATGACACTTGGTGGTAATGATCAGTACACAAATCCTACTTGGCTCACAAAATTTTGTTCTTCTAGGTTGAAGCGTTCATCTACAGTAGCAGTTTTTATATTTAGGTTTCACTCTGTTCTCTGCTATATAGGTAGATGAATTTGGAACTCTAAATCCAACATGATTTGTAGTAGCTCTTTGAAACTTGACAAAAGAAAGGAGTTCTCAGTTTTGTCTCTATGGTTTGTTTCCTCTTCAATTAGCCCTAGGCACCGACGGTGGAAAAGCACTTTCATTGACATGGGTTGCCAAGCTTCTAAGAAATAACGAGTTTCCGAAATACCAGCAAATGTTTTTTCACCCAATGTTGATGATACTTCGTTGTAATGATCAGTACACAAAACCCACTTGGCTCACCAAATTTTATTCTTCTAGATTGAAGCGTTCGTCTACAGTAGCAGTTTTTATATTTAGGTTTCACTCTGTTCTCTCCTATATAGATAGATGAATTTGGCACTCTAAATCCTACATGGTTTGTAGTAGCTCTTTGAAACTTGACAAAATAAAGGAGCTCTCAGTTTTGTTTCTATGGTTTGTTTCCTCTTCAAGTAGTCCTAGGCACAGACTGTGGAAAAGCACTTCATTCATTGGGGTTGCCAAGCTTCTAAGAAATAACGAGTTTCCGAAATACCAGCAAATATTTTTTCACCCAATCTTGATGATACTTGGTGGTAATGACAAGTCCACTAATCCCACTTGGCTCACCAAATTTCGTTCTTCCAGTTTGAAGCGTTCGTCTACAGTAGCATTTTTTATATTTATGTTTCACTCTGTTCTCTCCTATATAGATAGATGAATTTGGGACTCTAAATCCAACATGTTTTGTAGTAGCTCTTTGACACTTGACAAAAGAAAGGAGGTCTCAATTTTGTTTCTATGGTTTGTTTCCTCTTCAAGTAGTCCTAGGCACAGACTGTGGAAAAGCACTTCATTGATTGGGGTTGCCAAGCTTCTAAGAAATAACGAGTTTCCGAAATACCAGCAAATATTTTTTCACCCAATCTTGATGATACTTGGTGGTAATGATCAGTACACAATTCCCAGTTGGCTCACCAAATTTTGTTCTTCTAGTTTGAAGCATTCGTTTAGAGTAGCAGTTTTTATTTTTAGGTTTCACTCTGTTCTCTCCCATATAGATAGATGAATGTGGAACTCTAAATCCAACATGGTTTGTAGTAGCTCTTTGAAACTTGACAAAGTAAAGGAGTTCTCAGTTTTGTCTCTATGATTTGTTTCCGCTTCAAGTAGACTTAAGCATACACTGTGGAAAAGCACTTTCATTGAGAGGGGTTGCCAAGCTTCCAAGAAATTACGAAGTTTCCGAAATAGCAGCAAACACTTTTTCACCCAATCTTGATGATACTTGGTGGTAATGATCAGTACACAAATTTCACTTGGCTCACCAAATTCTGTTCTTCTAGGTTGAAGCGTTCTTCTAGAGTAGCAGTTTTTATGTTTAGGTTTCACTCTGTTCTCTGCTATATAGATAGATGAATTTGGAACTCTAAATCCAACATGGTTTGTAGTGGCTTTTTGAAACTTGACAAAATAAAGGAGTTCTCAGTTTTGTCTCTATGATTTGTTTCTGCTTCAAGTAGCCCTAAGCAGAGACTTTGGAAAAGCACTTTCATTGAGAGGGGTTGCCACGCTTCTAAGAAATAACGAGTTTCCGAAATACCAGCAAATATTTTTTCACCCAATATTGATGATACGTGGTTGTAATGACAAGTCCACTAATCCCACTTGGCTCACCAAATTTCGTTCTTCCAGTTTGAAGCGTTCGTCTACAGTAGCAGTTTTTATGTTTAGGTTTCACTCTGTTCTCTGCTATATAGATAGATGAATTTGGAACTCTAAATCCAACATGGTTTGTAGTAGCTCTTTGAAACTTGACAAAATAAAGGAGTTCTCAGTTTTGTCTCTATGGTTTGTTTTTTCTTCAAGTAGCCCTAGGCACAAACGGTGGAAAAGCACTTTCATTGAAAGGGGTTGCCAAGCTTCCAAGAAATACGATGTTTCCGAAATAGCAGCAAATATTTTTTCACCCAATCTTGATGATACTTGGTGGTAATGATCAGTACACAAATCACACTTGGCTCACCAAATTTTTTCTTCTAGGTTGAAGCGTTCGTCTACAGTAGCAGTTTTTATATTTAGGTATCACTCTGTTCTCTGCTATACAGATAGATGAATTTGGAACTTAAATCCAACATGATTTGTAGTAGCTCTTTGAAACTTGACAAAAGAAAGGAGTTCTCAGTTTTGTCTCTATGGTTTGTTTCCTCTTCAATTAGCCGTAGGCACCGACGGTGGAAAAGCACTTTCATTGAGAGGGGTTGCCAAGCTTCTAAGAAATAACGAGTTTCCGAAATACCAGCAATTATTTTTTCACCCGATGTTGATGATACTTGGTGGTAATGATTAGTACACAAAACCCACTTGGCTCACCAAATCTTGTTCTTCTAGAGTGAAGTATTCGTCTACAGTAGCAGTTTTTATATTTAGGTTTCACTCTGTTCTCTCCTATATAGATAGATGAATTTAGAACTCTAAATCCAACATGGTTTGTCGTAGCTCTTTGCCACTTGACAAAATAAAAAAGTTCTCAGTTTTGTTTCTATGGTTTGTATCCTCTTCATGTAATCCTAGGCACAGACTGTGGAAAAGCATTTTCAATGAGTGTGGTTGCCAAGCTTCTAAGAAATAACGAGTTTCTGAAATACCAGCAAATATTTTTTCACCCAATCTTGATGATAATTGGTGGTAATGATCAGTACACAAATCCCACTTGGCTCACCAAATTTTTTTCTTCTAGTTTGAAGCATTCGTTTACAGTAGCATTTTTATTTTAGGTTTCACTCTTTTCTCTCCTATATAGATAGATGAATGTGGAACTCTAAATCCTACATGGTTTGTAGTAGCTCTTTGAAACTTGACAAAATAAAGGAGGTCTCAGTTTTGTCTCTATGGATTGTTTCCTCTTTAAGTAGCCCTAGGCACTGACTGTGGAAAAGCACTATCATTGAGAGGGGTTGCCAAGCTTCCAAGAAATTACGAGTTTCCGAAATACCAGCAACTATTTTTTTCACCCAATGTTGATGATACTTGGGGGTAATGATCGGTAAAAAAATCCCACTTGGCTCACCAAATTTTGTTCTTCCATGTTGAAGCGTTCGTCTACAGTAGCAGTTTTTATGTTTAGGTTTCACTCTGTTCTCTCGTATATAGATAGATGAATTTGGAACTCTAAATCCAACATGGTTTGTAGTGGCTCTTTGAAACTTGACAAAATAAAGGAGTTCTCAGTTTTGTCTCTATGGTTTGTTTCCTCTTCAAGTAGCCCTAGACACATACGGTGGAAAAGCACATTCATTGAGAGGGGTTGCCTAGCTTCCAAGAAATTACCGGTTTCCGAAATACCAGCAAATATTTTTTCACCCAATCTTGATGATACTTGGTGGTGAAGATCGGTACACAAATCCCACTTGGCTCACCAAATTTTGTCTTCTAGGGTGAAGCGTTTGTCTACTGTAGCAGTTTTTATATTTAGGTTTCACTCTGTTCTCTGCTATATAGACAGATGAATTTGGAACTATAAATCCTACATGGTTTGTAGTAGCACTTTGAAACATGACAAAATAAAGGAGGTCTCAGTTTTGTCTCTATGGATTGTTTCCTCTTTAAGTAGCCCTAGGCACTGACTGTGGAAAAGCACTTTCATTGAGAGGGTTTGCCAAGCTTCCAAGGAATTACGAGTTTCCGAAATACAAGCAAATATTTTTTTCACCGAATCTTGATGATACTTGGTGGTAATGACAAGTACAAAAATCCCACTTGGCTCACCAAATTTTGATCTTCTAGGTTGAAGCGTTCGTCTACTGTAGCAATTTTTATATTTAGGTTTCACTCTGTTCTCTCCTATATAGATAGATGCATTTGGAACTCTAAATACAACATGGTTTGTAGTGGCTCTTTAAAACCTGACAAAATAAAGGAGTTCTCAGTTTTGTCTCTATGGTTTGTTTCCTCTTCAAGTAGCCCTAGGCACAGATGGGCAAAAGCACTTTCATTGAGAGGGGTTGCCAACTTCTAAGAAATAATGAGTTTACCAAATACCAGCAAATATTTTTTCACCCAATCTTGATGATACTTGGTGGTAAGGACAAGTACACAAATCCCACTTAGCTCACCAAATTTTGTTCTTCTAGGTTGAAGCATTCGTCTACAGTAGCAGTTTTTAAGTTTAGGTTTTACTCTGTTCTCTCCTATATAGATACATGAATTTGGAACTCTAAATCCAACAAGGTTTGTAGTAGCTCTTTGAAACTTGACAAAATAAAGGAGTTCTCAGTTTTGTCTCTATGATTTGGTTCTGCTTCAAGTAGCCCTATGCAGAGACTGTGGAAAAGCACTTTCATTGAGAGGAGTTGCCAAGCTTCCAAGAAATTACCAGTTTCCGATATACCAGCAAATATTTTATCACCCAATCTTGATGATACTTGGTGGTAATGATCGGAACACAAATGCCACTTGACTCACCAAATTTTGTTCTTCTATGTTGATGCGTTCGTTTTCAGTAGCAGTTTTTATTTTTACGTTTCACTCTGTTCTCTCCTGTATAGATGATTTTTAGTAGCTCTTTTAAACTTCACAAAAGAAAGGAGTTCTCAGTTTTGTCGCTATGGTTTGTTTCCTGTTCAAGTAGCCCTAGGCAGAGACTGTGGAAAAGCACTTTCAGTGAAAGCGTTGCCAAGCTCTTATGAAATAACGAGTTTCCGAAATACCAGGAAATATTTTTTCACCCAATTGAGATGATACTTAGTGGTAATGATCAGTACACAAATCACACTTGGCTCACCAAATTTTGTTCTTCTAGGTTGAAGCGTTCTTCTAGAGTAGGAGTTTTTATGTTTAGGTTTCACTCTGTTTTCTCGTATATGGATAGATGAATTTGGAACTCTAAATCCAACATGGTTTGTAGTGGCTCTTTGAAACTTGACAAAATAAAGTAGTTCTCAGTTTTCTCTCTATGTTTTGTTTCCTCTTCAACTAGACCTAGGCACAGATGGTGGAAAAGCACTTTCATTGAGAGGGGTTGTCAAGCTTCTAAGAAATAACGAGTTTCCGAAATACCAGCAAATATTTTTTCACCCAAAGTTGATGATACTTGGTGGTAATGATCACTACACAAAACCCACTTGGCTCACCAAATTTTGTTCTTCTAGATTGAAGCGTTTGTCTACAGTAGCAGTTTTTATATTTAGGTTTCACTCTGTTCTCTCGTATACAGATAGATGAATTTGGAACTCTAAATCCAACATGGTTTGTAGTAGCGCTTTGAAACTTGACAAAGTAAAGGAGTTCTCAGTTTTGTCTCTATTATTTGTTTCCGCTTCAAGTAGCCCTAAGCAGTGACTATGGAAAAGCACTTTCATTGAGAGGGGTTGCCAAGCTTCCAAGAAATTACGAGTTTCCAAAATACCAGCAAATATTTTTTCACAGAATCTTGATGATACTTGGTGGTAATGATCAGTACTCAAATCCCACTTGGCTCTCCTAGTTTTGTTCTTCTAGGTTGAAGCGTTCTTCTACAGTAGCAGTTTTCATGTTTAGGTTTCACTCTGTTCTCTCATATATAGATAGATGAATTTGGAACTCGAAATCCAACATGTTTTGTAGTGGCTCTTTGAAACTTGACAAAATAAAGGAGTTCTCAGTTTTGTCTTTATGGTTTGTTTCCTCTTCAAGTAGCCCTAGGCACAGATGGTGGAAAAGCACTTTCATTGAGAGGGGTTGCCAAGCTTCCAGGAAATTACCAGTTTCCGATACACCAGCAAATACTTTTTCACCCAATCTTGATGATACTTCTTGGTAATGATCGGAACACAAATCCCACTTGACTCACCAAATTTTGTTCTTCTAGGTTGATGCGTTCGTTTTCAGTAGCAGTTTTTATTTTTAGGTTTCACTCTGTTCTCTCCTGTATAGATAGATGAATATGGAACACTAAATTCAACATGGTTTGTAGTGGCTCTTTGAAACTTGACAAAATAAAGGAGTTCTCAGTTTTGTCTCTATGGTTTGTTTCCTCTTCAAGTAGCCCTAGGCACAGACGGTGGAAAAGCACTTTCATTGAGAGGGGTTGCCAAGCTTCCAGGAAATTACCAGTTTCTGAAATACCAGCAAATATTTTGTCACCCAATCTTGATGATACTTGGTGGTAAGGACAAGTACACAAATCCCACTTGGCTCACCAAATTCTGTTCTTCTAGGTTTAAGCATTCGTCTACAGTAGCAGTTTTTATATTTAGGTTTCACTCTGTTCTCTCCTATATAGATAGATGAATTTGGAATTCTAAATCCAATATGGTTTGTAGTAGCTCTTTGAAACTTGACAAAATAAAGGAGTTCTCAGTTTTGTCTCTATGATTTGTTTCCGCTTCAAGTAGCCCTAAGCAGATACTGTGGAAAAGCACTTTCATTGAGAGGGGTTGCCAAGCTTCCAAGATATTACGAGTTTCCGAAATACCAGCAAATATTTTTTCACCCAATCTTGATGATACGTGGTGGTAATGACAAGTCCACAAATCAAACTCGGCTCACCAAATTTTGTTCTTCTAGGTTGAAGCGTTCATTTACAGTAGCAGTTTTTATGTTTAGGTTTCACTCTGTTCTCTGCTATATAGATAGATGAATTTGGAAGTCTAAATCCAACATGGTTTGTAGTGGGTCTTTGAAACTTGACAAAATATAGGAGATCTCAGTTTTGTCTTTATGGTTTGTTTCCTCTTCAAGTAGCCCTAGGCACAGACGGTGGAAAAGTACTTTTACTGAGAGGGGTTGCCAAGCTTCCAAGAAATTAAGAGTTTCCGAAATACCAGCAAATATTTTTTCACCCAATGTTGATGATACTTGGTGGTAATGATGAGTACACAAATCCCACTTGGCTCACCAATTTTTGTTCTTCGACATTGAAGCGTTCTTCTACAGTAGCAGTTTATAAGTTTAGGTTTCACTCTGTTCTCTCGTATATAGATAGATGAATTTGGAACTCTAAATCGAACATGGTTTGTAGTGGCTCTTTGAAACTTGACAAAATGAAGGAGTTCTCAGTTTTGTCTCTATGATTTGTTTCCGCTTCAAGTAGCCCTAAGCAGAGACTGTGGAAAAGCACTTTTATTGAGAGGGGTTGCCAAGCTTCCAAGAAATTACGAGTTTCCGAAATACCAGCAAATATTTTTTCACCCAATCTTGATGATACGTGGTGGTAATGACAAGTCCACAAATCCCACTTGGTTCACCAAATTATGTTCTTCTAGGTTGAAGCGTTCGTTCAGTAGCAGTTTTTATTTTTAGGTTTCACTCTGTTCTCTCGTATACAGATAGATGAATTTGGAACTCGAAATCCAACATGTTTTGTAGTGGCTTTTTGAAACTTGACAAAATAAAGGAGTTCTCAGTTTGGTCTCTATGATTTGTTTCTGCTTCAAGTAGCCCTAAGCAGAGACTTTGGAAAAGCACTTTCATTGAGAGGGGTTGCCACGCTTCTAAGAAATAACGAGTTTCCGAAATACCAGCAAATATTTTTTCACCCAATATTGATGATACGTGGTTGTAATGACAAGTCCACTAATCCCACTTGGCTCACCAAATTTCGTTCTTCCAGTTTGAAGCGTTCGTCTACAGTAGCAGTTTTTATGTTTAGGTTTCACTCTGTTCTCTGCTATATAGATAGATGAATTTGGAACTCTAAATCCAACATGGTTTGTAGTAGCTCTTTGAAACTTGACAAAATAAAGGAGTTCTCAGTTTTGTCTCTATGGTTTGTTTTTTCTTCAAGTAGCCCTAGGCACAAACGGTGGAAAAGCACTTTCATTGAAAGGGGTTGCCAAGCTTCCAAGAAATACGATGTTTCCGAAATAGCAGCAAATATTTTTTCACCCAATCTTGATGATACTTGGTGGTAATGATCAGTACACAAATCACACTTGGCTCACCAAATTTTTTCTTCTAGGTTGAAGCGTTCGTCTACAGTAGCAGTTTTTATATTTAGGTATCACTCTGTTCTCTGCTATACAGATAGATGAATTTGGAACTTAAATCCAACATGATTTGTAGTAGCTCTTTGAAACTTGACAAAAGAAAGGAGTTCTCAGTTTTGTCTCTATGGTTTGTTTCCTCTTCAATTAGCCGTAGGCACCGACGGTGGAAAAGCACTTTCATTGAGAGGGGTTGCCAAGCTTCTAAGAAATAACGAGTTTCCGAAATACCAGCAATTATTTTTTCACCCGATGTTGATGATACTTGGTGGTAATGATTAGTACACAAAACCCACTTGGCTCACCAAATCTTGTTCTTCTAGAGTGAAGTATTCGTCTACAGTAGCAGTTTTTATATTTAGGTTTCACTCTGTTCTCTCCTATATAGATAGATGAATTTAGAACTCTAAATCCAACATGGTTTGTCGTAGCTCTTTGCCACTTGACAAAATAAAAAAGTTCTCAGTTTTGTTTCTATGGTTTGTATCCTCTTCATGTAATCCTAGGCACAGACTGTGGAAAAGCATTTTCAATGAGTGTGGTTGCCAAGCTTCTAAGAAATAACGAGTTTCTGAAATACCAGCAAATATTTTTTCACCCAATCTTGATGATAATTGGTGGTAATGATCAGTACACAAATCCCACTTGGCTCACCAAATTTTTTTCTTCTAGTTTGAAGCATTCGTTTACAGTAGCATTTTTATTTTAGGTTTCACTCTTTTCTCTCCTATATAGATAGATGAATGTGGAACTCTAAATCCTACATGGTTTGTAGTAGCTCTTTGAAACTTGACAAAATAAAGGAGGTCTCAGTTTTGTCTCTATGGATTGTTTCCTCTTTAAGTAGCCCTAGGCACTGACTGTGGAAAAGCACTATCATTGAGAAGGGTTGCCAAGCTTCCAAGAAATTACGAGTTTCCGAAATACCAGCAACTATTTTTTTCACCCAATGTTGATGATACTTGGGGGTAATGATCGGTAAAAAAATCCCACTTGGCTCACCAAATTTTGTTCTTCCATGTTGAAGCGTTCGTCTACAGTAGCAGTTTTTATGTTTAGGTTTCACTCTGTTCTCTCGTATATAGATAGATGAATTTGGAACTCTAAATCCAACATGATTTGTAGTGGCTCTTTGAAACTTGACAAAATAAAGGAGTTCTCAGTTTTGTCTCTATGGTTTGTTTCCTCTTCAAGTAGCCCTAGACACATACGGTGGAAAAGCACATTCATTGAGAGGGGTTGCCTAGCTTCCAAGAAATTACCGGTTTCCGAAATACCAGCAAATATTTTTTCACCCAATCTTGATGATACTTGGTGGTGAAGATCGGTACACAAATCCCACTTGGCTCACCAAATTTTGTCTTCTAGGGTGAAGCGTTTGTCTACTGTAGCAGTTTTTATATTTAGGTTTCACTCTGTTCTCTGCTATATAGACAGATGAATTTGGAACTATAAATCCTACATGGTTTGTAGTAGCACTTTGAAACATGACAAAATAAAGGAGGTCTCAGTTTTGTCTCTATGGATTGTTTCCTCTTTAAGTAGCCCTAGGCACTGACTGTGGAAAAGCACTTTCATTGAGAGGGTTTGCCAAGCTTCCAAGGAATTACGAGTTTCCGAAATACAAGCAAATATTTTTTTCACCGAATCTTGATGATACTTGGTGGTAATGACAAGTACACAAATCCCACTTGGCTCACCAAATTTTGATCTTCTAGGTTGAAGCGTTCGTCTACTGTAGCAATTTTTATATTTAGGTTTCACTCTGTTCTCTCCTATATAGATAGATGCATTTGGAACTCTAAATACAACATGGTTTGTAGTGGCTCTTTAAAACCTGACAAAATAAAGGAGTTCTCAGTTTTGTCTCTATGGTTTGTTTCCTCTTCAAGTAGCCCTAGGCACAGATGGGCAAAAGCACTTTCATTGAGAGGGGTTGCCAACTTCTAAGAAATAATGAGTTTACCAAATACCAGCAAATATTTTTTCACCCAATCTTGATGATACTTGGTGGTAAGGACAAGTACACAAATCCCACTTAGCTCACCAAATTTTGTTCTTCTAGGTTGAAGCATTCGTCTACAGTAGCAGTTTTTAAGTTTAGGTTTTACTCTGTTCTCTCCTATATAGATACATGAATTTGGAACTCTAAATCCAACAAGGTTTGTAGTAGCTCTTTGAAACTTGACAAAATAAAGGAGTTCTCAGTTTTGTCTCTATGATTTGGTTCTGCTTCAAGTAGCCCTATGCAGAGACTGTGGAAAAGCACTTTCATTGAGAGGAGTTGCCAAGCTTCCAAGAAATTACCAGTTTCCGATATACCAGCAAATATTTTATCACCCAATCTTGATGATACTTGGTGGTAATGATCGGAACACAAATGCCACTTGACTCACCAAATTTTGTTCTTCTATGTTGATGCGTTCGTTTTCAGTAGCAGTTTTTATTTTTACGTTTCACTCTGTTCTCTCCTGTATAGATGATTTTTAGTAGCTCTTTTAAACTTCACAAAAGAAAGGAGTTCTCAGTTTTGTCGCTATGGTTTGTTTCCTGTTCAAGTAGCCCTAGGCAGAGACTGTGGAAAAGCACTTTCAGTGAAAGCGTTGCCAAGCTCTTATGAAATAACGAGTTTCCGAAATACCAGGAAATATTTTTTCACCCAATTGAGATGATACTTAGTGGTAATGATCAGTACACAAATCCCACTTGGCTCACCAAATTTTGTTCTTCTAGGTTGAAGCGTTCTTCTAGAGTAGGAGTTTTTATGTTTAGGTTTCACTCTGTTTTCTCGTATATGGATAGATGAATTTGGAACTCTAAATCCAACATGGTTTGTAGTGGCTCTTTGAAACTTGACAAAATAAAGTAGTTCTCAGTTTTCTCTCTATGTTTTGTTTCCTCTTCAACTAGACCTAGGCACAGATGGTGGAAAAGCACTTTCATTGAGAGGGGTTGTCAAGCTTCTAAGAAATAACGAGTTTCCGAAATACCAGCAAATATTTTTTCACCCAAAGTTGATGATACTTGGTGGTAATGATCACTACACAAAACCCACTTGGCTCACCAAATTTTGTTCTTCTAGATTGAAGCGTTTGTCTACAGTAGCAGTTTTTATATTTAGGTTTCACTCTGTTCTCTCGTATACAGATAGATGAATTTGGAACTCGAAATCCAACATGTTTTGTAGTGGCTCTTTGAAACTTGACAAAATAAAGGAGTTCTCAGTTTTGTCTTTATGGTTTGTTTCCTCTTCAAGTAGCCCTAGGCACAGATGGTGGAAAAGCACTTTCATTGAGAGGGGTTGCCAAGCTTCCAGGAAATTACCAGTTTCCGATACACCAGCAAATACTTTTTCACCCAATCTTGATGATACTTCTTGGTAATGATCGGAACACAAATCCCACTTGACTCACCAAATTTTGTTCTTCTAGGTTGATGCGTTCGTTTTCAGTAGCAGTTTTTATTTTTAGGTTTCACTCTGTTCTCTCCTGTATAGATAGATGAATATGGAACACTAAATTCAACATGGTTTGTAGTGGCTCTTTGAAACTTGACAAAATAAAGGAGTTCTCAGTTTTGTCTCTATGGTTTGTTTCCTCTTCAAGTAGCTCTAGGCACAGACGGTGGAAAAGCACTTTCATTGAGAGGGGTTGCCAAGCTTCCAAGAAATTACCAGTTTCCGAAATACCAGCAAATATTTTTTCACCCAATCTTGATGATACTTGGTGGTAATGATGAGTACACAAATCCCACTTGGCTCACCAATTTTTGTTCTTCTAGGTTGAAGCGTTCTTCTAGAGTAGGAGTTTTTATGTTTAGGTTTCACTCTGTTCTCTCGTATATGGATAGATGAATTTGGAACACTACTTCCAACATGGTTTGTAGTGGCTCTTTGAAACTTGACAAAATAAAGGAGTTCTCAGTTTTCTCTCTATGTTTTGTTTCCTCTTCAACTAGACCTAGGCACAGACGGTGGAAAAGCACTTTCATTGAGAGGGGTTGCCAAGCTTCTAAGAAATAACGAGTATCCGAAATACCAGCAAATATTTTTTCACCCAATGTTGATGATACTTGGTGGTAATGATCAGTATACAAAACCCACTTGGCTCACCAAATTTTGTTCTTCTAGATTGAAGCGTTCGTCTACAGTAGCAGTTTTTATATTTAGGTTTCACTCTGTTCTCTCCTATATAGATAGATGAATTTGGAACTCTAAATCCAACATGGTTTGTAGTAGCGCTTTGAAACTTGACAAAGTAAAGGAGTTCTCAGTTTTGTCTCTATGATTTGTTTCCGCTTCAAGTAGCCCTAAGAGGTGACTATGGAAAAGCACTTTCATTGAGAGGGTTTGCCAAGCTTCCAAGAAATTACGAGTTTCCGAAATACCAGCAAATATTTTTTCACCCAATCTTGATGATACTTGGTGGTAATGATCAGTACTCAAATCCCACTTGGCTCTCCTCGTTTTGTTCTTGTAGGTTGAAGCGTTCTTCTACAGTAGCAGTTTTTATGTTTAGGTTTCACTCTGTTCTCATATATAGATAGATAATTTGGAACTCGAAATCCAACATGTTTTGTAGTGGCTCTTTGAAACTTGACAAAATAAAGGAGTTCTCAGTTTTTTCTTTATTGTTTGTTTCCTCTTCAAGTAGCCCTAGGCACAGATGTTGGAAAAGCACTTTCATTGAGAGGGGTTGTCAAGCTTCCAAGAAATTACCAGTTTCCGATATACCACCAAATATTTTTTCACCCAATCTTGATGATACTTCTTGGTAATGATCGGAACACAAATCCCACTTGACTCACCAAATTTTGTTCTTCTAGGTTGATGCGTTCGTTTTCAGTAGCAGTTTTTATTTTTAGGTTTCACTCTGTTCTCTCCTGTATAGATAGATGAATTTGGAACTCTAATTCCAACATGGTTTGTAGTAGCTCTTTGAAACTTGACAAAATAAAGGAGTTCTCAGTTTTGTCTCTATGGTTTGTTTCCTCTTCAAGTAGCCCTGGCACAGACTGTGGAAAAGCACTTTCATTGAGAGGGTTTGCCAAGCTTCTAAGAAATAACGAGTTTCCGAAATACCAGCAAATATTTTTTCTCCCAATCTTGATGATACTTGGTGGTGAAGATCGGTACACAAATCCCACTTGGCTCACCAAATTTTGTTCTTCTAGGTTGAAGCGTTCGTCTACAGTAGCAGTTTTTATATTTAGGTTTCACTCTGTTCTCTCCTATATAGATAGATGAATTTGGAACTCTAAATCCACCATGGTTTGTAGTAGCGCTTTGAAACTTGACATAGTAAAGGAGTTCTCAGTTTTGTCTCTATGATTTGTTTCCGCTTCAAGTAGCCCTAAGCAGAGACTTTTAAAAGCACTTTCATTGAGAGGGGTGGCCAAGCTTCTAAAAATAACGAGTTTCCGAATTACCAGCAAATATTTTTTCACCCAATCTTGATGATACTTGGTGGTGAAGATCGGTACACAAATCCCACTTGGCTCACCAAATTTTGTTCTTCTATGTTGAAGCGTTCGTCTACAGTAGCAGTTTTTATATTTAGGTTTCTCTCTGTACTCTCATATAGATAGATGAATTTGGAGCTCTAAATCCAATATGGTTTGTAGTAGCTGTTTGAAACTTGACAAAATAAAGGAGTTCTAAGTTTTGTCTCTATGATTTGTTTCCGCTTCAAGTAGCCCTAAGCAGAGACTGTGGAAAAGCACTTTCATTGAGAGGGGTTGCGAAGCTTCTAAGAAATAACGAGTTTCCGCAATACCAGCAAATATTTTTTCACCCCATCTTGATGATACTTGGTGGTAAGGACAAGTACACAAATCCCACTTGGCTCACCAAATTTTGTTCTTCTAAGTTTAAGCGTTCGTCTACAGTAGCAGTTTTTATATTTAGGATACACTCTGTTCTCTCCTATATAGATAGATGAATTTGGAACTCTAAATCCAACATGGTGTGTAGTAGCTCTTTGAAACTTGACAAAATAAAAGAGTTCTCAGTTTTATTTCTATGGTTTGTTTCCTCTTCAAGTAGCCCTAGGCACAGAGGGTGGAAAAGCACTTTCATTGAGAGGGGTTGCCAAGCTTCCAAGAAATTACGAGTTTCCGAAATACCAGCAAATATTTTTTTCACCCAATGTTGATGAAACTTGGTGGTAATGATCAGTACACAAATCCCACTTGGCTCACCAAATTTTGTTCATCTAGGTAGAAGCGTTCGTCTACAGTAGCAGTTTTTATATTTAGGTTTCACTCTGTTCTCTCCTATATAGATAGATGAATTTGGAACTCTAAATCCAACATGGTTTGTAGTGGCTCTTTGAAACTTGACAAAATAAAGGAGTTCCCAGTTTTCTCTCTATGGTTTGATTCCTCTTCATGTAGCCCTGGCACAGACGGTGGAAGAGGACTTTCATTGAGAGGGGTTGCCAAGGTTCTAAGAAATAACGAGTTTCCGAAATACCAGCAAATATTTTTTCACCCAATCTTGATGATACTTGGTGGTAAGGACAAGTACACAAATCCCACTTGGCTCACCAAATTCTGTTCCTCTATGTTGAAGCATTCGTCTACAGTCGCAGTTTTTATTTTTAGGTTTTACTCTGTTCTCTCCTATATAGATAGATGAATTTGGAACTTTAAATCCAACTTGGTTTGTAGTAGCTCTTTGAAACTTGACAAAATAAAGGAGTTCTCAGTTTTGTCTCTAAGATTTGTTTCCGCTTCAAGTAGCCCTAAGCAGAGACTTTGGAAAAGCACTTTCATTGACAGGGGTGGCCAAGCTTCTAAGAAATAACGAGTTTCCGAATTACCAGCAAATATTTTTTCACCCAATCTTGATGATACTTGGTGGTGAAGATCGGTACACAAATCCCACTTGGCTCACCAAATTTTGTTCTTCTAGGTTGAAGCGTTCGTCTACAGTAGCAGTTTTTACATTTAGGTTTATCTCTGTACTCTCATATATATAGATGAATTTGGAACTCTAAATTCAATATGGTTTGTGGTGGCTCTTTGAAACTTGACAAAATAAAGGAGTTTTCAGTTTTGCCTCTGTGGTTTGTTTCCTCTTCACGTAGCCCTAGGCACAGATGGTGGAAAAGCACTTTCATTGAGAGGGGTTGCCAAGCATCCAAGAAATTACCAGTTTCCGATATACCAGCAAATATTTTTTCACACAATCTTGATGATACTTGGTGGTAATGATCGGTACACAAATCCCACTTGACTCACCAAATTTTGTTCTTCTAGGTTGATGCGTTCGTTTTCAGTAGCAGTTTTTATTTTTAGGTTTCACTCTGTTCTCTCCTATATAGATAGATGAATTTGGAACTCTAAATCCAACATGGTTTGTAGTAGCTCTTTGAAACTTGACAAAACAAAGGAGTTCACAGTTTTCTCTCTATGGTTTGTTTCCTCTTCAAGTAGCCCTGGCACAGACTGTTGAAAAGCACTTTCATTGAGAGGGGTTGCCAAGCTTCTAAGAAATAACGAGTTTCCGAAATACCAGCAAATATTTTGTCACCCAATCTTGATGATACTTGGTAGTAAGGACAAGTACACAAATCCCACTTGGCTCACCAAATTCTGTTCTTCTAGGTTGAAGCATTCGTCTACTGTAGCAGTTTTTATGTTTAGGTTTTACTCTGTTCTCTCCTATATAAATAGATGAATTTGGAACTCTAATAACAACAGGGTTTTTTAGTAGCTCTTTGAATCTTGACAAAATAAGGGAGTTCTCAGTTTTGTCTCTATAATTTGTATCTGCTTTAAGTAGCCCTAAGCAGAGACTTTGGAAAAGCACTTTCATTGAGAGGGGTTGCCAAGCTTCTAAGAAATAACGAGTTTCCGAATTACCAGCAAATATTTTATCACCCAATCTTGATGATACTTGGTGGTGAAGATCGGTACATAAATCCCACTTGGCTCACCAAATTTTGTTCTTCTAGGTTGAAGAGTTCGTCTACAGTAGCAGTTTTTGTATTTAGGTTTCACTCTGTTCTCTCCTATGTAGATAGATGAATTTGGAACTCTAAATCCATCAAGGTTTGTAGTAGCTCTTTGAAACTTGACAAAATAAAGGAGTTCTCAGTTTTGTCTCTATGATTTGTTTCCCCTTCAAGTAGCCCTAAGCTGAGACTGTGGAAAAGCACTTTCATTGAGAGTGGTTGCCAATCTTCTAAGAAATAACGAGTTTCTGCAATACCGACAAATATTTTTTCACCCAATCTTTATGATACCTGGTGGTAAGGACAAGTACACAAATCCGACTTGGCTCACCAAATTTTGTTCTTCTAGGTTGAAGCGTTCGTCTACAGTAGCAGTTTTTATATTTAGGATACACTCTGTTCTCTCCTATATAGATAGATGAATTTGGAACTCTAAATCCAACATGGTGTGTAGTAGCTCTTTGAAACTTGACAAAATAAAAGAGTTCTCAGTTTTATTTCTATGGTTTGCTTCCTCTTCAAGTAGTCCTAGGCACAGACTGTGGAAATGCACTTTCATTGAGTGGGGTTGCCAAGCTTCTAAGAAATAACGTGTTTCCGAAATACGAGCAAATAATTTTTCTCACAATCTTGGTGACACTTGGTGGTAATGACAAGTCCACAAATCCCACTTGGCTCACCAAATTTTGTTATTCTAGGTTGAAGCGTTCGTTTACAGTAGCAGTTTTTATTTTTAGGTTTCACTCTCTTCTCTCCTATGTAGATAGATGAATTTGGAACTCTAAATCTAACATGGTTTGTAGTAGCTCTTTGAAACTTGACAAAATAAAGGAAGTCTTAGTTTTGTCTCTATGATTGTTTCCTCTTTAAGTAGCCCAAGGCACTAACCGTGGAAAAAAGCTTTCATTGAGAGGGGTTTCCAAGCTTCCAAGAAATTACGATTTTCCGAAATACCAGCAAATATTTTTTCACCCAATGTTGATGAAACTTGGTGGTAATGATCAGTACACAAATCCCACTTGGCTCACCAATTTTTGTTCTTCCAGTTTGAAGCGTTCATCTACAGCAGCAGTTTTTAAGTTTAGGTTTTACTCTGTTCTCTGCTATATAGATAGATGAATTTGGAACTCTAAATCCAACATGGTTTGTCTTGCCTCTTTGAAACTTGACAAAATAAAGTAGTTCTCAGTTTTGTCTCTAGGGTTTGTTTTTTCTTCAAGTATCCCTAGGCACAGACGCTGGAAAAGCACTTTCATTGATAGGGATTGCCAAGCTTCCAAGAAATTACGATGTTTCCGAAATAGCAGCAAATATTTTTTCACCCAATCTTGATGATACTTGGTGGTAATGATCAGTACACACATCCCACTTGGCTCAAAAATTTTGTTCTTCTAGGTTGAAGCGTTCATCTACAGTAGCAGTTTTTATATTTAGGTTTCACTCTGTTCTCTGCTATATAGGTAGATGAATTTGGAACTCTAAATCCAACATGATTTGTAGTAGCTCTTTAAACTTGACAAAAGAAAGGAGTTCTCAGTTTTGTCTCTATGGTTTGTTTCCTCTTCAATTAGCCCTAGGCACCAATGGTGGAAAAGCACTTTCATTGACAGGGGTTGCCTAGCTTCTAAGAAATAACGAGTTTCCGAAATACCAGCAAAAGTTTTTTCACCCAATGTTTATGATTTTTGGTGGTAATGATCAGTACACAAAACTCACTTGGCTCACCAAATTCTGTTCTTCTAGGTTGAAGCATTCGTCTACAGTAGCAGTTTTTATATTTAGGTTTCACTCTGTCTCTCCTATATAGATAGATAAATTTGGAATTCTAAATCCAATATGGTTTCTAGTAGCTCTTTGAAACTTGACAAAATAAAGGAGTTCTCAGTTTTGTCTCTATGATTTGTTTCCTCTTCATGTAGCCCTAAGCAGAGACTGTGGAAAAGCACTTTTATTGAAAGTGTTTGCCAACCTTACAAGTAATTACGAGTTTTCGAAATACCAGCAAATATTTTTTCATCCAATCATGATGATACTTGGTGGTGAAGATCGGTACACAAATCCCACTTGGCTCACCAAATTTTGTTCTTCTACGTTGAAGCGTTCGTCTACAGTAGCAGTTTTTATATTTAGGTTTCACTCTGTTCTCTCCTATATAGATAGATGAATTTGGAACTCTAAATCCAACATGGTTTGTAGTAGCTCTTTGAAACTTGACAAAATAAAGGAGTTCTCAGTTTTCTCTCTATGGTTTGTTTCCTCTTCAAGTAGCCCTGGCACAGACTGTGGAAAAGCACTTTCATTGAGAGGGGTTGCCAAGCTTCCAGGAAATTACCAGTTTCTGAAATACCAGCAAATATTTTGTCACCCAATCTTGATGATACTTGGTGGTAAGGACAAGTACACAAATCCCACTTGGCTCACCAAATTCTGTTCTTCTAGGTTTAAGCATTCGTCTACAGTAGCAGTTTTTATATTTAGGTTTCACTCTGTTCTCTCCTATATAGATAGATGAATTTGGAATTCTAAATCCAATATGGTTTGTAGTAGCTGTTTGAAACTTGACAAAATATTTTAGGTCTCAGTTTTGTCTCTATGATTTGTTTCCGCTTCAAGTAGCCCTAAGCAGATACTGTGGAAAAGCACTTTCATTGAGAGGGGTTGCCAAGCTTCCAAGATATTACGAGTTTCCGAAATACCAGCAAATATTTTTTCACCCAATCTTGATGATACGTGGTGGTAATGACAAGTCCACAAATCAAACTCGGCTCACCAAATTTTGTTCTTCTAGGTTGAAGCGTTCATTTACAGTAGCAGTTTTTATGTTTAGGTTTCACTCTGTTCTCTGCTATATAGATAGATGAATTTGGAAGTCTAAATCCAACATGGTTTGTAGTGGGTCTTTGAAACTTGACAAAATATAGGAGATCTCAGTTTTGTCTTTATGGTTTGTTTCCTCTTCAAGTAGCCCTAGGCACAGACGGTGGAAAAGTACTTTTATTGAGAGGGGTTGCCAAGCTTCCAAGAAATTACGAGTTTCCGAAATACCAGCAAATATTTTTTCACCCAATGTTGATGATACTTGGTGGTAATGATGAGTACACAAATCCCACTTGGCTCACCAATTTTTGTTCTTCGACATTGAAGCGTTCTTCTACAGTAGCAGTTTATAAGTTTAGGTTTCACTCTGTTCTCTCGTATATAGATAGATGAATTTGGAACTCTAAATCGAGCATGGTTTGTAGTGGCTCTTTGAAACTTGACAAAATGAAGGAGTTCTCAGTTTTGTCTCTATGATTTGTTTCCGCTTCAAGTAGCCCTAAGCAGAGACTGTGGAAAAGCACTTTTATTGAGAGGGGTTGCCAAGCTTCCAAGAAATTACGAGTTTCCGAAATACCAGCAAATATTTTTTCACCCAATCTTGATGATACGTGGTGGTAATGACAAGTCCACAAATCCCACTTGGTTCACCAAATTATGTTCTTCTAGGTTGAAGCGTTCGTTCAGTAGCAGTTTTTATTTTTAGGTTTCACTCTGTTCTCTCGTATACAGATAGATGAATTTGGAACTCGAAATCCAACATGTTTTGTAGTGGCACTTTGAAACTTGACAAAATAAAGGAGTTCTCAGTTTTGTCTCTATGATTTGTTTCTGCTTCAAGTAGCCCTAAGCAGAGACTTTGGAAAAGCACTTTCATTGAGAGGGGTTGCCACGCTTCTAAGAAATAACGAGTTTCCGAAATACCAGCAAATATTTTTTCACCCAATATTGATGATACGTGGTTGTAATGACAAGTCCACTAATCCCACTTGGCTCACCAAATTTCGTTCTTCCAGTTTGAAGCGTTCGTCTACAGTAGCAGTTTTTATGTTTAGGTTTCACTCTGTTCTCTGCTATATAGATAGATGAATTTGGAACTCTAAATCCAACATGGTTTGTAGTAGCTCTTTGAAACTTGACAAAATAAAGGAGTTCTCAGTTTTGTCTCTATGGTTTGTTTTTTCTTCAAGTAGCCCTAGGCACAAACGGTGGAAAAGCACTTTCATTGAAAGGGGTTGCCAAGCTTCCAAGAAATACGATGTTTCCGAAATAGCAGCAAATATTTTTTCACCCAATCTTGATGATACTTGGTGGTAATGATCAGTACACAAATCACACTTGGCTCACCAAATTTTTTCTTCTAGGTTGATGCGTTCGTTTTGAGTAGCAGTTTTTATTTTTAGGTTTCACTGTGTTCTCTCCTATATAAATAGATGAATTTGGAACTCTAAATACATCATGGTTTGTAGTAGCTCTTTGAAACTTGACAAAATAAAGGAGTTCTCAGTTTTCTCTCTATGGTTTTTTCCTCTTCAAGTAGCCCTGGCACAGACTGTGGAAGAGCACTTTCATTGAGGGGGGTTGCCAAGCTTCTAAGAAATAACGAGTTTACGAAATACCAGCAAATATTTTTTCTCCCAATCTTGATGATACTTGGTGGTGAAGATCGGTACACAAATCCCACTTGGCTCACCAAATTTTGTTCTTCTAGGTTGAAGCGTTCGTTTACAGTAGCAGTTTTTATTTTTAGGTTTCACTCTGTTCTCTCGTATATAGATGGATGAATTTGGAACTGGAAATCCAAATGTTTTGTAATGGCTCTTTGAAACTTGACAAAATAAAGGAGTTCTCAGTTTTGTCTCTATGGTTTGTTTCCTCTTCAAGTAGCCCTAGGCACAGATGGTGGAAAAGCACTTTCATTGAGAGGGGTTGCCAAGCTTCCAAGAAATTACCAGTTTCCGATATACCAGCAAATATTTTATCACCCAATCTTGATGATACTTGGTGGTAATGATCGGAACACAAATGCCACTTGACTCACCAAATTTTGTTCTTCTATGTTGATGCGTTCGTTTTC
>NW_027511373.1:0-25699 GCF_048772815.1 Callospermophilus lateralis
TTGATGTAGCCTTAAGCAGAGACTGGCGAATAACACTTTCAATGAAAGGTGTTGTTAAGCTGCCAAAAAACTACCGTCTCCTGAAATCTCAACATTTATTTTTTCATCCAATCTTCATGATTCTTTCAAGTATTGATCAGTACACCAATCAAATGTGATTGCCCAAGTTTTGTTCTTCTAGGTTGAAGCATTCGTTTGAAGGAACAGTTAGAAATTATAGGTTTCACTCTGTTTTCTCCTATATTGACAGATGCAGTTAGAACTCTAAATCAAACACGGTTTGTGCTAGCTTCTTGAAACTTGACACAATAAAGTAGTTCTACGTTCTATCTCTAAGGTTTGTTTCCTCTTGTATCCTAAAGCTGGAACTGGCGAATAACTCTTATACAGAAAGGGGTTGCCAAACTTCCAACACACTAGAGTCTCCTGAAATCTCAACATATATTTTTTCATCCAATCTTCATGATACTTTCAAGTAATGATCAGTACACCAATCCCACTTGGATGCCAAAGTTTAGTTCTCCTAGATTGAAGCATTCTTTTGGAGTAACAGTTTGAATTTTTAGGTTTCACTCTGTTTTCTCCAATATTGACAAATGTAGTTCGAACACTAAATCAAACACGGTTTGTGCTAGCTTCTTGAAACTTGAAACAGTAAAGTAGTTCTACATTCTATTTTTATTTTTTGTTTCCTCTGCATGTAGACCTAAGCAGAGACTGACGAAAGACACATTCAATGAAAGGCGTTGTTAGGCTGCCAAAATACTACAGTCTCCTGAAATCTCAACATATTTTTTTTTCCGACCTTCATGATGATTTCAAGTAATGAGCAGTACACCAATAAAACGTGGAGGTTCAAGTTTCGTTCTCCTAGGTTGAAGCATTCGTTTGCAGTAACAGTTTATATTTTAGTTTTCACTCTGTTTTCTCCTCTATTGACAGATGCAGTTCGAACTCTAAATCAAACATGGTTTGTGCTAGCTTCTTGAAACTTGACACAGTAAAGTAGTTCTACGTTCTATCTCTAAGGTTTGTTTCCTCTTGATGTAGCCTTAAGTAGAGACTGGTGAATAACACTTTCAATGAAAGACGTTGTTAAGCTTCCAAAAAATTACCGTCTCCTGAAATCTCAACATATATTTTTTCATCCAATCTTCATGATTCTTTCAAGTATTGATCAGTACACCAATCAAACGTGGATTCCCAAGTTTTGTTCTTCTAGGTTGTAGCATTCGTTTGCAGGAACAGTTAGAAATTATAGGTTTCACTCTTTTTTCTCCTATATTGACAGATGAGGTTAGAACTCTTAATCAAACACCGTTTGTGCTAGCTTCTTGAAACTTGACTCAATAAAGTAGTTCTACGTTCTATCTCTAAGGTTTGTTTCCTCTTGTATCCTACAGCTGGGACTGGCGAATTACACTTATACTGAAAGGGGTTGCCAAACTTCCAACACACTAGAGTCTCCTGAAATCTCAACATATATTTTTTCATCCTATCTTCATGATACTTTCAAGTAATGATCAGTACACCAATCCCACTTGGATGCCAAAGTTTACTTCTCCTAGATTGAAGCATTCTTTTGGAGTAACAGTTTGAATTTTTAGGTTTCACTCTGTTTTCTCCTATATTGACAAATGTAGTTCGAACTCTAAATCAAACACGGTTTGTGCTAGCTTCTTGAAACTTGAAACAGTAAAGTAGTTCAACATTCTATTTTTATTTTTTGTTTCCTCTACATGTAGACCTAAGCAGAGACTGACGAAAGACACATTCAATGAAAGGCGTTGTTAGGCTGCCAAAATACTACAGTCTCCTGAAATCTCAAAATATTTTTTTTTACGACTTTCATGATGATTTCAAGTAATGAGAAGTACACCAATAAAACGTGGATGTTCAAGTTTCGTTCTCCTAGCTTGAAGCATTCGTTTGCAGTAACAGTTTGAATTTTTAGTTTTCACTCTGTTTTCTCCTATATTGACAGATGCAGTTCGAACTCTAAATCAAACATGGTTTGTGCTAGCTTCTTGAAACTTGACACAATAAAGTAGTTCAACGTTCTATCTCTAAGGTTTGTTTCCTCTTGATGTAGCCTTAAGCAGAGACTGGCGAATAACACTTTCAATGAAAGGTGTTGTTAAGCTGCCAAAAAACTACCGTCTCCTGAAATCTCAACATTTATTTTTTCATCCAATCTTCATGATTCTTTCAAGTATTGATCAGTACACCAATCAAATGTGATTGCCCAAGTTTTGTTCTTCTAGGTTGTAGCATTCGTTTGCAGGAACAGTTTGAATTTTTAGTTTTCACTCTGTTTTCTCCTATATTGACAGATGCAGTTAGAACTCTAAATCAAACACGGTTTGTGCTAGCTTCTTGAAACTTGACACAATAAAGTAGTTCTACGTTCTATCTCTAAGGTTTGTTTCCTCTTGTATCCTACAGCTGGGACTGGCGAATTACACTTATACTGAAAGGGGTTGCCAAACTTCCAACACATTAGAGTCTCCTGAAATCTCAACATATATTTTTTCATCCTATCTTCATGATACTTTCAAGTAATGATCAGTACACCAATCCCACTTGGATGCCAAAGTTTACTTCTCCTAGATTGAAGCATTCTTTTGGAGTAACAGTTTGAATTTTTAGGTTTCACTCTGTTTTCTCCTATATTGACAAATGTAGTTCGAACTCTAAATCAAACACGGTTTGTGCTAGCTTCTTGAAACTTGAAACAGTAAAGTAGTTCTACATTCTATTTTTATTTTTTGTTTCCTCTGCATGTAGTCCCAAGCAGAGACTGACGAAAGACACATTCAATGAAAGGCGTTGTTAGGCTGCCAAAATACTACAGTCTCCTGAAATCTCAAAATATTTTTTTTTCCGACTTTCATGATGATTTCAAGTAATGAGCAGTACACCAATAAAACGTGGATGTTCAAGTTTCGTTCTCCTAGCTTGAAGCATTCGTTTGCAGTAACAGTTTGAATTTTTAGTTTTCACTCTGTTTTCTCCTATATTGACAGATGGAGTTCGAACTCTAAATCAAACATGGTTTGTGCTAGCTTCTTGAAACTTGACACAATAAAGTAGTTCAACGTTCTATCTCTAAGGTTTGTTTCCTCTTGATGTAGCCTTAAGCAGAGACTGGCGAATAACACTTTCAATGAAAGGTGTTGTTAAGCTGCCAAAAAACTACCGTCTCCTGAAATCTCAACATTTATTTTTTCATCCAATCTTCATGATTCTTTCAAGTATTGATCAGTACACCAATCAAATGTGATTGCCCAAGTTTTGTTCTTCTAGGTTGTAGCATTCGTTTGAAGGAACAGTTAGAAATTATAGGTTTCACTCTGTTTTCTCCTATATTGACAGATGCAGTTAGAACTCTAAATCAAACACGGTTTGTGCTAGCTTCTTGAAACTTGACACAATGAAGTAGTTCTACGTTCTATCTCTAAGGTTTGTTTCCTCTTGTATTTTACAGCTGGGACTGGCGAATAACACTTATACTGAAAGGGGTTGCCAATCTCCAACACACTAGAGTCTCCTGAAATCTCAACATATATTTTTTCATCCAATCTTCATGATACTTTCAAGTAATGATCAGTACACCAATCCCACTTGGATGCCAAAGTTTAGTTCTCCTAGATTGAAGCATTCTTTTGGAGTACCAGTTTGAATTTTTAGGTTTCACTCTGTTTTCTCCAATATTGACAAATGTAGTTCGAACTCTAAATCAAACACGGTTTGTGCTAGCTTCTTGAAACTTGAAACAGTAAAGTAGTTCTACATTCTATTTTTATTTTTTGTTTCCTCTGCATGTAGACCTAAGCAGAGACTGACGAAAGACACATTCAATGAAAGGCGTTGCTAGGCTGCCAAAATACTACAGTTTCCTGAAATCTCAACATATTTTTTTTTCCGACCTCATGATAATTTCAAGTAATGAGCAGTACACCAATAAAACGTGGATGTTCAAGTTTCGTTCTCCTAGGTTGAAGCATTCGTTTGCAGTAACAGTTTGAATTTTTAGTTTTCACTCTGTTTTCTCCTATATTGACAGATGCAGTTCGAACTCTAAATCAAACATGGTTTGTGCTAGCTTCTTGAAACTTGACACAATAAAGTAGTTCTACGTTCTATCTCTAAGGTTTGTTTCCTCTTGATGTAGCCTTAAGCAGAGACTGGCGAATAACACTTTCAATGAAAGGCGTTGTTAAGCTTCAAAAAAACTACCGTCTCCTGAAATCTCAACATATATTTTTTCATCCAATCTTCATGATTCTTTCAAGTATTGATCAGTACACCAATCAAACGTGGATGCCCAAGTTATGTTCTTCTAGGTTGTAGCATTCGTTTGCAGGAACAGTTAGAAATTATAGGTTTCACTCTGTTTTCTCCTATATTGACAGATGCAGTTAGAACTCTAAATCAAACACGGTTTGTGCTAGCTTCTTGAAACTTGACACAATAAAGTAGTTCTACTTTCTATCTCTAAGGTTTGTTTCCTCTTGTATCCTAAAGCTGGACTGGCGAATAACACTTTTACTGAAAGGGGTTGCCAAACTTCCAACACACTAGGGTCTCCTGAAATCTCAACATATATTTTTTCATCCAATCTTCATGATACTTTCAAGTAATGATCAGTACACGAATCCCACTTGGATGCCAAAGTTTAGTTCTCCTAAATTGAAGCATTCTTTTGGAGTAACAGTTTGAATTTTTAGGTTTCACTCTGTTTTCCCCTATATTGACAGATGCAGTTAGAACTCTAAATCAAACACGGTTTGTGCTAGCTTCTTGAAACTTGACACAATAAAGTAGTTCTACGTTCTATCTCTAAGGTTTGTTTCCTCTTGTATCCTAAAGCTGGGACTGGCAAATAACACTCATACTGAAAGGGGTTGCCAAACTTCCAACACACTAGAGTCTCCTGAAATCTCAACATATATTTTTTCATCCAATCTTCATGATACTTTCAAGTAATGATCAGTACACCAATCCCACTTGGATGCCAAAGTTTAGTTCTCCTAGATTGAAGCATTCTTTTGGAGTAACAGTTTGAATTTTTAGGTTTCACTCTGTTTTCTCCTATATTGACAAATGTAGTTCGAACTCTAAATCAAACACGGTTTGTGCTAGCTTCTTGAAACTTGAAACAGTAAAGTAGTTCTACATTCTATTTTTATTTTTTGTTTCCTCTGGATGGAGACCTAAGCAGAGACTGACGAAAGACACATTCAATGAAAGGCGTTGTTAGGCTGCCAAAATATACAGTCTCCTGAAATCTCAACATACTTTTTTTTTCCGTCCTTCATGATAATTTCAAGTAATGAGCAGTACACCAATAAAACGAGGATGTTCAAGTTTCGATCTCCTAGGTTGAAGCATTCGTTTGCAGTAACAGTTTGAATTTTTAGTTTTCACTCTGTTTTCTCCTATATTGACAGATGCAGTTCGAACTCTAAATCAAACATGGTTTGTGCTAGCTTCTTGAAACTTGACACAATAAAGTAGTTCTACGTTCTATCTCTAAGGTTTGTTTCCTCTTGATGTATCCTTAAGCAGAGACAGGAGAATAACACATTCAATGAGAGGCGTTGTTAAGCTTCCAAAAAACTACCGTCTCCTGAAATCTCAACATATATTTTTTCATCCAATCTTCATGATTCTTTCAAGTATTGATCAGTACACCAATCAAACGTGGATGCCAAAGTTTTGTTCTTCTAGTTTGTAGCATTCGTTTGCAGGAACAGTTAGAAATTATAGGTTTCACTCTGGTTTCTCCTATATTGACAGATGCAGTCAGAACTCTAAATCAAACACGGTTTGTGCTAGCTTCTTGAAACTTGACACAGTAAAGTAGTTCTAAGTTCTATCTCTAAGGTTTGTTTCCTCTTGTATCCTAAAGCTGGGACCTGCGAATAACAGTTATACTGAAAGGGGTTGACAAACTTCCAACACACTAGAGTCTCCTGAAATTTCAACATATATTTTTTCATCCAATCTTCATGATACTTTCAAGTAATGATCAGTACACCAATCCCACTTGGATGCCAAAGTTTAGTTCTCCTAGATTGAAGCATTCTTTTGGAGTAACAGTTTGAATTTTTAGGTTTCACTCTGTTTTCTCCTATATTGACAAATGTAGTTGGAACTCTAAATCAAACACGGTTTGTGCTAGCTTCTTGAAACTTGAAACAGTATAGTAGTTCTACATTCTATTTTTATTTTTTGTTTCCTCTGGATGTAGACCTAAGCAGAGACTGACGAAAGACACATTCAATGAAAGGCGTTGTTAGGCTGCCAAAATACTACAGTCTCCTGAAATCTCAACATATTTTTTTTCCGACCTTTCTGATAATTTCATGTAATGAGCAGTACAACAATAAAACGTGGATGTTCAAGTTTCGTTCTCCTAGCTTGAAGCATTCGTTTGCAGTAACAGTTTGAATTTTTAGTTTTCACTCTGTTTTCTCCTATATTGACAGATGCAGTTCGAACTCTAAATCAAACATGGTTTGTGCTAGCTTCTTGAAACTTGACACGATAAAGTAGTTCTACGTTCTATCTCTAAGGTTTGTTTCCTCTTGATGTAGCCTTAAGCAGAGACTGGCGAATAACACTTTCAATGAAAGGCGTTGTTAAGCTTCCCAAAAACTACCGTCTCCTGAAATCTCAACATATATTTTTTCATCCAATCTTCATGATTCTTTCAAGTATTGGTCAGTACACCAATCAAACGTGGATGCACAAGTTTTGTTCTTCTAGGTTGTAGCATTCGTTTGCAGAAACAGTTAGAAATTATAGGTTTCACTCTGTTTTCTCCTATATTGACAGATGCAGTTAGAACTCTAAATCAAACACGGTTTGTGCTAGCTTCTTGAAACTTGACAAAATAAAGTAGTTCTACGTTCTATCTCTAAGGTGTGTTTCCTCTTGTATCCTAAAGCTGGGACTGGCGAATAACACTTATACTGAAAGGGGTTGCCAAACTTCCAACACACTAGAGTCTCCTGAAATCTCAACATATATTTTTTCATCCAATCTTCATGATACTTTGAAGTAATGATCAGTACACCAATCCCACTTGGATGCCAAAGTTTAGTTCTCCTAGATTGAAGCATTCTTTTGGAGTAACAGTTTAAATTTTTAGGTTTCACTCTGTTTTCTCCTATATTGACGAATGTTGTTCGAACTCTAAATCAAACACGGTTTGTGCTAGCTTCTTGAAACTTGAAACAGTAAAGTAGTTCTACATTCTATTTTTATTTTTTGTTTCCTCTGGATGGAGACCTAAGCAGAGACTGACGAAAGACACATTCAATGAAAGGCGTTGTTAGGCTGCCAAAATATTACAGTCTCCTGAAATCTCAACATATTTTTTTTTTCCGACCTCATGATAATTTCAAGTAATGAGCAGTACACCAATAAAACGTGGATGTTCAAGTTTCGTTCTCCTAGGTTGAAGCATTCGTTTGCAGTAACAGTTTGAATTTTTAGTTTTCACTCTGTTTTCTCCTATATTGACAGATGCAGTTCGAACTCTAAATCAAACATGGTTTCTGCTAGCTTCTTGAAACTTGACACAATAAAGTAGTTCTACGTTCTATTTCTAAGGTTTGTTTCCTCTTGATGTAGCCTTAAGCAGAGACTGGCGAATAACACTTTCAATGAAAGGCGTTGTTAAGCTTCCAAAAAACTACCGTCTCCTGAAATCTCAACATATATTTTTTCATCCAATCTTCATGATTCTTTCAAGTATTGATCAGTACACCAATCAAACGTGGATGCCCAAGTTTTGTTCTTCTAGGTTGTAGCATTCATTTGCAGGAACAGTTAGAAATTATAGGTTTCACTCTGTTTTCTCCTATATTGACACATGCAGTTAGAACTCTAAATCAAACGCGGTTTGTGCTAGCTTCTTGAAACTTGACACAATAAAGTAGTTCTACGTTCTATCTCTAAGGTTTGTTTCCTCATGTATCCTAAAGCTGGGACTGGCGAATAACACTTATACTGAAAGGGGTTGCCAAACTTCCAACACACTAGAGTCTCCTGAAATCTCAACATATATTTTTTCATCCTATCTTCATGATACATTCAAGTAATGATCAGTAGACCAGTCCCACTTGGATGCCAAAGTTTAGTTCTCCTAGATTGAAGCATTCTTTTGGAGTAACAGTTTGAATATTTAGGTTTCACTCTGTTTTCTCCTATATTGACAAATGTAGTTCGAACTCTAAATCAAACAGGGTTTGTGCTAGCTTCTTGAAACTTGAAACAGTAAAGTAGTTCTACATTCTATTTTTATATTTTGTTTCCTCTTGATGTAGACCTAAGCAGAGACTGACGAAAGACACATTCAATGAAAGGCGTTGTTAGGCTGCCAAAATATACAGTCTCCTGAAATCTCAACATACTTTTTTTTTCCGACCTTCATGATAATTTCAAGTAATGAGCAGTACACCAATAAAACGAGGATGTTCAAGTTTCGATCTCCTAGGTTGAAGCATTCGTTTGCAGTAACAGTTTGAATTTTTAGTTTTCACTCTGTTTTCTCCTATATTGACAGATGCAGTTCGAACTCTAAATCAAACATGGTTTGTGCTAGCTTCTTGAAACTTGACACAATAAAGTAGTTCTACGTTCTATCTCTAAGGTTTGTTTCCTCTTGATGTATCCTTAAGCAGAGACAGGAGAATAACACATTCAATGAGAGGCGTTGTTAAGCTTCCAAAAAACTACCGTCTCCTGAAATCTCAACATATATTTTTTCATCCAATCTTCATGATTCTTTCAAGTATTGATCAGTACACCAATCAAACGTGGATGCCCAAGTTTTCTTCTTCTAGTTTGTAGCATTCGTTTGCAGGAACAGTTAGAAATTATAGGTTTCACTCTGTTTTCTCCTATATTGACAGATGCAGTCAGAACTCTAAATCAAACACGGTTTGTGCTAGCTTCTTGAAACTTGACACAGTAAAGTAGTTCTACGTTCTATCTCTAAGGTTTGTTTCCTCTTGTATCCTAAAGCTGGGACCTGCGAATAACAGTTATACTGAAAGGGGTTGCCAAACTTCCAACACACTAGAGTCTCCTGAAATTTCAACATATATTTTTTCATCCAATCTTCATGATACTTTCAAGTAATGATCAGTACACCAATCCCACTTGGATGCCAAAGTTTAGTTCTCCTAGATTGAAGCATTCTTTTGGAGTAACAGTTTGAATTTTTAGGTTTCACTCTGTTTTCTCCTATATTGACAAATGTAGTTGGAACTCTAAATCAAACACGGTTTGTGCTAGCTTCTTGAAACTTGAAACAGTATAGTAGTTCTACATTCTATTTTTATTTTTTGTTTCCTCTGGATGTAGACCTAAGCAGAGACTGACGAAAGACACATTCAATGAAAGGCGTTGTTAGGCTGCCAAAATACTACAGTCTCCTGAAATCTCAACATATTTTTTTTCCGACCTTTCTGATAATTTCATGTAATGAGCAGTACAACAATAAAACGTGGATGTTCAAGTTTCGTTCTCCTAGCTTGAAGCATTCGTTTGCAGTAACAGTTTGAATTTTTAGTTTTCACTCTGTTTTCTCCTATATTGACAGATGCAGTTCGAACTCTAAATCAAACATGGTTTCTGCTAGCTTCTTGAAACTTGACACAATAAAGTAGTTCTACGTTCTATCTCTAAGGTTTGTTTCCTCTTGATGTAGCCTTAAGCAGAGACTGGCGAATAACACTTTCAATGAAAGGCGTTGTTAAGCTTCCAAATAACTACCATCTCCTGAAATCTCAACATATATTTTATCATCCAATCTTCATGATTCTTTCAAGTATTGATCAGTACACCAATCAAACGTGGATGCCCAAGTTTTGTTCTTCTAGGTTGTAGCATTCGTTTGCAGGAACAGTTAGAAATTATAGGTTTCACTCTATTTTCTCCTATATTGACAGATGCAGTTAGAACTCTAAATCAAACACGGTTTGTGCTAGTTTCTTGAAACTTGACACAGTAAAGTAGTTCTACTTTCTATCTCTAAGGTTTGTTTCCTCTTGTATCCTAAATCTGGACTGGCGAATAACACTTTTACTGAAAGGGGTTGCCAAACTTCCAACACACTAGGGTCTCCTGAAATCTCAACATATATTTTTTCATCCAATCTTCATGATACTTTCAAGTAATGATCAGTACACGAATCCCACTTGGATGCCAAAGTTTAGTTCTCCTAAATTGAAGCATTCTTTTGGAGTAACAGTTTGAATTTTTAGGTTTCACTCTGTTTTCCCCTATATTGACAGATGCAGTTAGAACTCTAAATCAAACACGGTTTGTGCTAGCTTCTTGAAACTTGACACAATAAAGTAGTTCTACGTTCTATCTCTAAGGTTTGTTTCCTCTTGTATCCTAAAGCTGGGACTGGCAAATAACACTCATACTGAAAGGGGTTGCCAAACTTCCAACACACTAGAGTCTCCTGAAATCTCAACATATATTTTTTCATCCAATCTTCATGATACTTTCAAGTAATGATCAGTACACCAATCCCACTTGGATGCCAAAGTTTAGTTCTCCTAGATTGAAGCATTCTTTTGGAGTAACAGTTTGAATTTTTAGGTTTCACTCTGTTTTCTCCTATATTGACAAATGTAGTTCGAACTCTAAATCAAACACGGTTTGTGCTAGCTTCTTGAAACTTGAAACAGTAAAGTAGTTCTACATTCTATTTTTATTTTTTGTTTCCTCTGGATGGAGACCTAAGCAGAGACTGACGAAAGACACATTCAATGAAAGGCGTTGTTAGGCTGCCAAAATATACAGTCTCCTGAAATCTCAACATACTTTTTTTTTCCGACCTTCATGATAATTTCAAGTAATGAGCAGTACACCAATAAAACGAGGATGTTCAAGTTTCGATCTCCTAGGTTGAAGCATTCGTTTGCAGTAACAGTTTGAATTTTTAGTTTTCACTCTGTTTTCTCCTATATTGACAGATGCAGTTCGAACTCTAAATCAAACATGGTTTGTGCTAGCTTCTTGAAACTTGACACAATAAAGTAGTTCTACGTTCTATCTCTAAGGTTTGTTTCCTCTTGATGTATCCTTAAGCAGAGACAGGAGAATAACACATTCAATGAGAGGCGTTGTTAAGCTTCCAAAAAACTACCGTCTCCTGAAATCTCAACATATATTTTTTCATCCAATCTTCATGATTCTTTCAAGTATTGATCAGTACACCAATCAAACGTGGATGCCAAAGTTTTGTTCTTCTAGTTTGTAGCATTCGTTTGCAGGAACAGTTAGAAATTATAGGTTTCACTCTGTTTTCTCCTATATTGACAGATGCAGTCAGAACTCTAAATCAAACACGGTTTGTGCTAGCTTCTTGAAACTTGACACAGTAAAGTAGTTCTAAGTTCTATCTCTAAGGTTTGTTTCCTCTTGTATCCTAAAGCTGGGACCTGCGAATAACAGTTATACTGAAAGGGTTTGACAAACTTCCAACACACTAGAGTCTCCTGAAATTTCAACATATATTTTTTCATCCAATCTTCATGATACTTTCAAGTAATGATCAGTACACCAATCCCACTTGGATGCCAAAGTTTAGTTCTCCTAGATTGAAGCATTCTTTTGGAGTAACAGTTTGAATTTTTAGGTTTCACTCTGTTTTCTCCTATATTGACAAATGTAGTTGGAACTCTAAATCAAACACGGTTTGTGCTAGCTTCTTGAAACTTGAAACAGTATAGTAGTTCTACATTCTATTTTTATTTTTTGTTTCCTCTGGATGTAGACCTAAGCAGAGACTGACGAAAGACACATTCAATGAAAGGCGTTGTTAGGCTGCCAAAATACTACAGTCTCCTGAAATCTCAACATATTTTTTTTCCGACCTTTCTGATAATTTCATGTAATGAGCAGTACAACAATAAAACGTGGATGTTCAAGTTTCGTTCTCCTAGCTTGAAGCATTCGTTTGCAGTAACAGTTTGAATTTTTAGTTTTCACTCTGTTTTCTCCTATATTGACAGATGCAGTTCGAACTCTAAATCAAACATGGTTTGTGCTAGCTTCTTGAAACTTGACACGATAAAGTAGTTCTACGTTCTATCTCTAAGGTTTGTTTCCTCTTGATGTAGCCTTAAGCAGAGACTGGCGAATAACACTTTCAATGAAAGGCGTTGTTAAGCTTCCCAAAAACTACCGTCTCCTGAAATCTCAACATATATTTTTTCATCCAATCTTCATGATTCTTTCAAGTATTGGTCAGTACACCAATCAAACGTGGATGCACAAGTTTTGTTCTTCTAGGTTGTAGCATTCGTTTGCAGGAACAGTTAGAAATTATAAGTTTCACTCTGTTTTCTCCTATATTGACAGATGCAGTTAGAACTCTAAATCAAACACGGTTTGTGCTAGCTTCTTGAAACTTGACAAAATAAAGTAGTTCTACGTTCTATCTCTAAGGTGTGTTTCCTCTTGTATCCTAAAGCTGGGACTGGCGAATAACACTTATACTGAAAGGGGTTGCCAAACTTCCAACACACTAGAGTCTCCTGAAATCTCAACATATATTTTTTCATCCAATCTTCATGATACTTTGAAGTAATGATCAGTACACCAATCCCACTTGGATGCCAAAGTTTAGTTCTCCTAGATTGAAGCATTCTTTTGGAGTAACAGTTTAAATTTTTAGGTTTCACTCTGTTTTCTCCTATATTGACGAATGTTGTTCGAACTCTAAATCAAACACGGTTTGTGCTAGCTTCTTGAAACTTGAAACAGTAAAGTAGTTCTACATTCTATTTTTATTTTTTGTTTCCTCTGGATGGAGACCTAAGCAGAGACTGACGAAATACACATTCAATGAAAGGCGTTGTTAGGCTGCCAAAATATTACAGTCTCCTGAAATCTCAACATATTTTTTTTTTCCGACCTCATGATAATTTCAAGTAATGAGCAGTACACCAATAAAACGTGGATGTTCAAGTTTCGTTCTCCTAGGTTGAAGCATTCGTTTGCAGTAACAGTTTGAATTTTTAGTTTTCACTCTGTTTTCTCCTATATGACAGATGCAGTTCGAACTCTAAATCAAACACGGTTTGTGCTAGCTTCTTGAAACTTGACACAATAAAGTAGTTCTACTTTCTATCTCTAAGGTTTGTTTCCTCTTGTATCCTAAAGCTGGACTGGCGAATAACACTTTTACTGAAAGGGGTTGCCAAACTTCCAACACACTAGAGTCTCCTGAAATCTCAACATATATTTTTTCATCCAATCTTAATGATACTTTCAAGTAATGATCAGTACACCAGTCCCACTTGCATGCCAAAGTTTAGTTCTCCTAGATTGAAGCATTCTTTTGAAGTAACAGTTTGAATTTTTAGGTTTCACTCTGTTTTCTCCTATATTGACAAATATAGTTCGAACTCTAAATCAAACACGGTTTGTGCTAGCTTCTTAAAACTTGAAACAGTAAAGTAGTTCTACATTCTATTTTAATTTTTTTTTCCTCTGGATGTAGACCTAAGCATAGACTGACGAAAGACACATTCAATGAAAGGCGTTGTTAGGCTGCCAAAATACTACAGGCTCCTGAAATCTCAACATTTTTTTTTTCATCCAATCTTCATGATTCTTTCAAGTATTGATCAGTACACCAATCAAACGTGGATGCCCAAGTTTCGTTCTTCTAGGTTGTAGCATTCGTTTGCAGGAACAGTTAGAAATTATAGGTTTCACTCTGTTTTCTCCTATATTGACAGATGCAGTTAGAACTCTAAATCAAACACGGTTTGTGCTAGCTTCTTGAAACTTGACACAATAAAGTAGTTCTACGTTCTATCTCTAGGGTTTGTTTCCTCTTGTATCCTAAAGCTGGGACTGGCGAAAACACTTATACTGAAAGGGGTTGCCAAACTTCCAACACACTAGAGTCTCCTGAAATCTCAACATATATTTTTTCATCCAATCTTCATGATACTTTCAAGTAATGATCAGTACACCAATCCCACTTGCATGCCAAAGTTTAGTTCTCCTAGATTGAAGCATTCGTTTGCAGTAACAGTTTGAATTTTTAGGTTTCACTCTGTTTTCTCCTATATTGACAAATGTAGTTCGAACTCTAAATCAAACACGGTTTGTGCTAGCTTCTTGAAACTTGAAACAGTAAAGTAGTTCTATATTCTATTTTTATTTTTTGTTTCCTCTGGATGTAGACCTAAGCAGAGACTGACGAAAGACACATTCAATGAAAGGCCTTGTAAGGCTGCCAAAAAACTACCGTCTCCTGAAATCTCAACATATTTTTTTTTCCGACCTTCATGATAATTTCAAGTAATGAGCAGTACACCAATAAAATGTGGATGTTCAAGTTCCGTTCTCCTAGGTTGAAGCATTCGTTTGCAGTAACAGTTTGAATTTTTAGTTTTCACTCTGTTTTCTCCTATATTGACAGATGCAGTTCGAACTCTAAATCAAACATGGTTTGTGCTAGCTTCTTGAAACTTGACACAATAAAGTAGTTCTACGTTCTATCTCTAAGGTTTGTTTCCTCTTGATGTAGCCTTAAGCAGAGACTGGCCAATAACACTTTCACTGAACGGCATTGTTAAGCTTCCAAAAAACTACGTCTCCTGAAATCCCAACATATATTTTTTCATCCAATCTTCATGATTCTTTCAAGTATTGATCAGTACACCAATCAAACGTGGATGCCCAAGTTTTGTTCTTCTAGGTTGTAGCATTCGTTTGCAGGAACAGTTAGAATTTATAGGTTTCACTCTGTTTTCTCCTATATTGACAGATGCAGTTAGAACTCTAAATCAAACATGGTTTGTACTAGCTTCTTGAAACTTGACACAATAAAGTAGTTCTACGTTCTATCTCTAAGGTTTGTTTCCTCTTGTATCCTAAAGCTGGGACTGGCGAATAACACTTATACTGAAAGGGGTTGCCAAACTTCCAACACACTAGAGTCTCCTGATCTCAACATATATTTTTTCATCCAATCTTCATGATACTTTCAAGTAATGATCAGTACACCAATCCCACTTGCATGCCAAAGTTTAGTTCTCCTAGATTGAAGCATTCTTTTGGAGTAACAGTTTGAATTTTTAGGTTTCACTCTGTTTTCTCCTATATTGACAAATGTAGTTCGAACTCTAAATCAAACAGGGTTTGTGCTAGCTTCTTGAAACTTGAAACAGTAAAGTAGTTCTACATTCTATTTTTATTTTTTGTTTCCTCTGGATGTAGACCTAAGCAGAGACTGACGAAAGACACATTCAATGAAAGGCGTTGTTAGGCTGCCAAAATACTACAGGCTCCTGAAATCTCAACATATTTTTTTTTCCGACCTTCATGATAATTTCAAGTAATGAGCAGTACACCAATAAAACGTGGATGTTCAAGTTCCGTTCTCCTAGGTTGAAGCATTCGTTTGCAGTAACAGTTTGAATTTTTAGTTTTCACTCTGTTTTCTCCTATATTGACAGATGCAGTTCGAACTCTAAATCAAACATGGTTTGTGCTAGCTTCTTGAAACTTGACACAATAAAGTAGTTGTACGTTCTATCTCTAAGGTTTGTTTCCTCTTGATATAGCCTTAAGCAGAGACTGGCGAATAACACTTTCAATGAACGGCATTGTTAAGCTTCCAAAAAACTACGTCTCCTGAAATCCCAACATATATTTTTTCATCCAATCTTCATGATTCTTTCAAGTATTGATCAGTACACCAATCAAACGTGGATGCCCAAGTTTTGTTCTTCTAGGTTGTAGCATTCGTTTGCAGGAACAGTTAGAAATTATTGGTTTCACTCTGTTTTCTCCTATATTGACAAATGCAGTTAGAACTCTAAATCAAACATGGTTTGTACTAGCTTCTTGAAACTTGACACAATAAAGTAGTTCTACGTTCTATCACTAAGGTTTGTTTCCTCTTGTATCCTAAAGCTGGGACTGGCGAATAACACTTATACTGAAAGGGGTTGCCAAACTTCAAACACACTAGAGTCTCCTGATCTCAACATATATTTTTTCATCCAATCTTCATGATACTTTCAAGTAATGATCAGTACACCAATCCCACTTGGATGCCAAAGTTTAGTTCTCCTAGATTGAAGCATTCTTTTGGAGTAACAGTTTGAATTTTTAGGTTTCACTCTGTTTTCTCCTATATTGACAAATGTAGTTCGAACTCTAAATCTAACAGGGTTTGTGCTAGCTTCTTGAAACTTGAAACAGTAAAGTAGTTCTACATTCTATTTTTATTTTTTGTTTCCTCTGGATGTAGACCTAAGCAGAGACTGACGAAAGACACATTCAATGAAAGGTGTGGTTAGGCTGCCAAAATACTACAGTCTCCTGAAATCTCAACATATTTTTTTTTCCGACCTTCATGATAATTTCAAGTAATGAGCAGTACACCAATAATACGTGGATGTTCAAGTTTCGTTCTCCTAGGTTGAAGCATTCGTTTGCAGTAACAGTTTGAATTTTGAGTTTTCACTCTGTTTTCTCCTATATTGACAGATGCAGTTCGAACTCTAAATCAAACATGGTTTGTGCTAGCTTCTTGAAACTTGACACAATAAAGTAGTTCTACGTTCTATCTCTAAGGTTTGTTTCCTCTTGATGTAGCCTTAAGCAGAGACTGGCGAATAACACTTTCAATGAACGGTATTGTTAAGCTTCCAAAAAACTACGTCTCCTGAAATCTCAACATATATTTTTTCATCCAATCTTCATGATTCTTTCAAGTATTGATCAGTACACCAATCAAACGTGGATGCCCAAGTTTTGTTCTTCTAGGTTGTAGTATTCGTTTGCAGGAACAGTTAGAAATTATAGGTTTCACTCTGTTTTCTCCTATATTGACAGATGCAGTTAGAACTCTAAATCAAACACGGTTTGTGCTAGCTGCTTGAAACTTGACACAATAAAGTAGTTCTACATTCTATCTCTAAGTTTTGTTTTTCTTGTATCCTAAAGCTGGGACTGGCGAATAACACTTATACTGAACGGGTTGCCAAACTTCCAACACACTAGAGTCTCCTGAAATCTCAACATATATTTTTTCATCCAATCTTCATGATACATTCAAGTAATGATCAGTACACCAATCCCACTTGGATTCCAAAGTTTAGTTCTCCTAGATTGAAGCATTCTTTTGGAGTAACAGTTTGAATTTTTAGGTTTCACTCTGTTTTCTCCTATATTGACAAATGTAGTTCGAACTCTAAATCAAACACGGTTTGTGCTAGCTTCTTGAAACTTGAAACAGTAAAGTAGTTCTACATTCTATTTTTATTTTTTGTTTCCTCTGGATGTAGACCTAAGCAGAGACTCAAAAGACACATTCAATGAAAGGCGTTGTTAGGCTGCCAAAATACTACAGTCTCCTGAAATCTCAACATATTTTTGTTCCGACCTTCATGATAATTTCAAGTAATGAGCAGTACACCAATAAAACGTGGATGTTCAAGTTTTGTTCTCCTAGGTTGAAGCATTCGTTTGCAGAAACAGTTTGAATTTTTAGTTTTCACTCTGTTTTCTCCTATATTGACAGATGTAGTTTGAACTCAAATCAAACATGGTTTGTGCTAGCTTCTTGAAACTTGACACAATAAAGTAGTTCTACGTTCTATCTCTAAGGTTTGTTTCCTCTTGATGTAGCCTTAAGCAGAGACCGGCGAATAACACTTTCAATGAAAGGCGTTGTTAAGCTTCCAAAAAACTACCGTCTCCTGAAATCTCAACATATATTTTTTCATCCAATCTTCATGATTCTTTCAAGTATTGATCAGTACACCAATCAAACGTGGATGCCCAAGTTTTGTTCTTCTAGGTTGTAGCATTCGTTTGCAGGAACAGTTAGAAATTATAGGTTTCACTCTGTTTTCTCCTATATTGACACATCCAGTTAGAACTCTAAATCAAACACGGTTTGTGCTAGCTTCTTGAAACTTGACACAATAAAGTAGTTCTACGTTCTATCTCTAAGGTTTGTTTCCTCTTGTATCCTAAAGCTGCTACTGGCGAATAACACTTATACTGAAAGGGGATGCCAAACTTCCAACACACTAGAGTCTCCTGAAATCTCAACATATATTTTTTCATCCAATCTTCATGATACTTTCAAGTAATGATCAGTACACCAATCCCACTTGGATGCCAAAGTTTAGTTCTCCTAGATTGAAGCATTCTTTTGGAGTAACAGTTTGAATTTTTAGGTTTCACTCTGTTTTCTCCTATATTGACAAATGTAGTTCGAACTCTAAATCAAACACGGTTTGTGCTAGCTTCTTGAAACTTGAAACAGTAAAGTAGTTCTGCATTCTATTTTTATTTTTTGTTTCCTCTGGATGTAGACCTAAGCAGAGACTGACGAAAGACACATTCAATGAAAGGCTTTGTTAGGCTGCCAAAATACTACAGGCTCCTGAAATCTCAACATATTTTTTTTCCGACCTTCATGATAATTTCAAGTAATGAGCAGTACACCAATAAAACGTGGATGTTCAAGTTCCGTTCTCCTAGGTTGAAGCATTCGTTTGCAGTAACAGTTTGAATTTTTAGTTTTCACTCTGTTTTCTCCTATATTGACAGATGCAGTTCGAACTCTAAATCAAACATGGTTTGTGCTAGCTTCTTGAAACTTGACACAATAAAGTAGTTCTACGTTCTATCTCTAAGGTTTGTTTTTTCTTGATGTAGCCTTAAGCAGAGACTGGCGAATAACACTTTCAATGAAATTCGTTGTTAAACTTCCAAAAAACTACCGTCTCCTGAAATCTCAACATATATTTTTTCATCCAATCTTCATGATTCTTTCAAGTATTGATCAGTACACCAATCAAACGTGGATACCCAAGTTTTGTTCTTCTAGGTTGTAGCATTCGTTTGCAGGAACAGTTAGAAATTATAGGTTTCACTCTATTTTCTCCTATATTGACAGATGCAGTTAGAACTCTAAATCAAACACGGTTTGTGCTAGCTTCTTGAAACTTGACACAGTAAAGTAGTTCTACGTTCTATCTCTAAGGTTTGTTTCCTCTTGTATCCTAAAGCTGGGACTGGCGAATAACACTTATACTGAAAGGGGTTGCCAATCTTCCAACACACTAGAGTCTCCTGAAATCTCAACATATATTTTTTCATCCAATCTTCATGATACTTTCAAGTAATGATCAGTACACCAATCCCACTTGGATGCCAAAGTTTAGTTCTCCTAGATTGAAGCATTCTTTTGGAGTAACAGTTTGAATTTTTAGGTTTCACTCTGTTTTCTCCTATATTGACAAATGTAGTTCGAACTCTAAATCAAACACGGTTTGTGCTAGCTTCTTGAAACTTGAAACAGTAAAGTAGTTCTACATTCTATTTTTATTTTTTGTTTCCTCTGGATATAGACCTAAGCAGAGACTGACGAAAGACACATTCAATGAAAGGCGTTGTTAGGCTGCCAAAATACTACAGTCTCCTGAAATCTCAACATATTTTTTTTTCCGAACTTCATGATAATTTCATGTAATCAGCAGTACACCAATAAAACGTGGATGTTCAAGTTTCGTTCTCCGAGCTTGAAGCATTCGTTTGCAGTAACAGTTTGAATTTTTAGTTTTCACTCTGTTTTCTCCTATATTGACAGATGCAGTTCGAACTCTAAAACTAACATGGTTTGTGGTAGCTTCTTGAAACTTGACACAATAAAGTAGTTCTACGTTCTATCTCTAAGATTTGTTTCCTCTTGATGTAGCCTTAAGCAGAGACTGGCGAATAACACTTTCAATGAAAGGCGTTGTTAAGCTTCCAAAAAACTACCGTCTCCTGAAATCTCAACATATATTTTTTCATCCAATCTTCATGATTCTTTCAAGTATTGATCAGTACACCAATCAAACGTGGATGCCCAAGTTTTGTTCTTCTAGGTTGTAGCATTCGTTTGCAGGAACAGTTAGAAATTATAGGTTTCACTCTGTTTTCTCCTATATTGACACATCCAGTTAGAACTCTAAATCAAACACGGTTTGTGCTAGCTTCTTGAAACTTGACACAATAAAGTAGTTCTACGTTCTATCTCTAAGGTTTCTTTCCTCTTGTATCCTAAAGCTGGGACTGGCGAATAACACTTATACTGAAAGGGGTTGCCAAACTTCCAACACACTAGAGTCTCCTGAAATCTCAACATATATTTTTTCATCCAATCTTCATGATACTTTCAAGTAATGATCAGTACACCAATCCCACTTGGATGCCAAAGTTTAGTTCTCCTAGATTGAAGCATTCTTTTGGAGTAACAGTTTGAATTTTTAGGTTTCACTCTGTTTTCTCCTATATTGACAAATGTAGTTCGAACTCTAAATCAAACAGGGTTTGTGCTAGCTTCTTGAAACTTGAAACAGTAAAGTAGTTCTACATTCTATTTTTATTTTTTGCTTCCTCTGGATGTAGACCTAAGCAGAGACTGACGAAAGACACATTCAATGAAAGGCGTTGTTAGGCTGCCGAAATACTACAGGCTCCTGAAATCTCAACATATTTTTTTTCCGACCTTCATGATAATTTCAAGTAATGAGCAGTACACCAATAAAACGTGGATGTTCAAGTTCCGTTCTCCTAGGTTGAAGCATTCGTTTGCAGTAACAGTTTGAATTTTTAGTTTTCACTCTGTTTTCTCCTATATTGACAGATGCAGTTCGAACTCTAAATCAAACATGGTTTGTGCTAGCTTCTTGAAACTTGACACAATAAAGTAGTTCTACGTTCTATCTCTAAGGTTTGTTTCCTCTTGATGTATCCTTAAGCAGAGACTGGCGAATAACACTTTCAATGAAAGGCTTTGTTATGCTCTCCAAAAACTACCGTCTCCTGAAATCTCAACATATATTTTTTCATCCAATCTTCATGATTCTTTCAAGTATTGATCAGTACACCAATCAAACGTGGATGCCCAAGTTTTGTTCTTCTAGGTTGTAGCATTCGTTTGCAGGAACAGTTAGAAATTATAGGTTTCACTCTGTTTTCTCCTATATTGACACATCCAGTTAGAACTCTAAATCAAACACGGTTTGTGCTAGCTTCTTGAAACTTGACACAATAAAGTAGTTCTACGTTCTATCTCTAAGGTTTGTTTCCTCTTGTATCCTAAAGCTGGGACTGGCGAAAACACTTATACTGAAAGGGGTTGCCAAACTTCAAACACGCTAGAGTCTCCTGAAATCTCAACATATATTTTTTCATCCAATCTTCATGATACTTTCAAGTAATGATCAGTACACCAATCCCACTTGCATGCCAAAGTTTAGTTCTCCTAGATTGAAGCATTCGTTTGCAGTAACAGTTTGAATTTTTAGGTTTCACTCTGTTTTCTCCTATATTGACAAATGTAGTTCGAACTCTAAATCAAACACGGTTTGTGCTAGCTTCTTGAAACTTGAAACAGTAAAGTAGTTCTACATTCTATTTTCATTTTTTGTTTCCTCTGGATGTAGACCTAAGCAGAGACTGACGAAAGACACATTCAATGAAAGGCATTGTTAGGCTGCCAAAATACTGCAGGCTCCTGAAATCTCAACATATTTTTTTTTCCGACCTTCATGATCATTTCAAGTAATGAGCAGTACACCAATAAAACGTGGATGTTCAAGTTCCGTTCACCTAGGTTGAAGCATTCGTTTGCAGTAACAGTTCGATTTTTTAGTTTTCACTGTGTTTTCTCCTATATTGACAGATGCAGTTCGAACTCTAAATCAAACATGGTTTGTTCTAGCTTCTTGAAACTTGACACAATAAAGTAGTTCTACGTTCTATCTCTAAGGTTTGTTTCCTCTTGATGTAGCCTTAAGCAGAGAATGGCGAATAACACTTTCAATGAAAGGCGTTGTTAAGCTTCCAAAAAACTACTGTCTCCTGAAATCTCAACATATATTTTTTCATCCAATCTTCATGATTCTTTCAAGTATTGATCAGTACACCAATCAAACGTGGATGCCCAAGTTTTGTTCTTCTAGGTTGTAGCATTCGTTTGCAGGAACAGTTAGAATTTATAGGTTTCACTCTGTTTTCTCCTATATTGAAAGATGCAGTTAGATCTCTAAATCAAACACGGTTTGTACTAGCTTCTTGAAACTTGACACAGTAAAGTAGTTCCTCGTTCTATCTCTAAGGTTTGTTTCCTCTTGTATCCTAAAGCTGGGACTGGCGAATAACACTTATACTGAAAGGGGTTGCCAAACTTCCAACACACTAGAGTCTCCTGAAATCTCAACATATATTTTTTCATCCAATCTTCATGATACTTTCAAGTAATGATCAGTACACCAATCCCACTTGCATGCCAAAGTTTAGTTCTCCTAGATTGAAGCATTCTTTTGGAGTAACAGTTTGAATTTTTAGGTTTCACTCTGTTTTCTCCTATATTGACAAATGTAGTTCGAACTCTAAAACAAACAGTGTTTGTGCTAGCGTCTTGAAACTTGAAACAGTAAAGTAGTTCTACATTCTATTTTTATTTTTTGTTTCCTCTGGATGTAGACCTAAGCAGAGACTGACGAAAGACACATTCAATGAAAGGCGTTGTTAGGCTGCCAAAATACTACAGGCTCCTGAAATCTCAACATATTTTTTTTTCCGACCTTCATGATAATTTCAAGTAATGAGCAGTACACCAATAAAACGTGGATGTTCAAGTTCCGTTCTCCTAGGTTGAAGCATTCGTTTGCAGTAACAGTTTGAATTTTTAGTTTTCACTCTGTTTTCTCCTATATTGACAGATGCAGTTCGAACTCTAAATCAAACATGGTTTGTGCTAGCTTCTTGAAACTTGACACAATAAAGTAGTTCTACGTTCTATCTCTAAGGTTTGTTTCCTCTTGTATCCTAAAGCTGGGACTGGCGAATAACACTTATACTGATAGGGGTTGCCAAACTTCCAACACACTAGAGTCTCGTGAAATCTCAACATATATTTTTTCATCCAATCTTCATGATACTTTCAAGTAATGATCAGTACACCAATCCCACTTGGATGCCAAAGTTTAGTTCTCCTAGATTGAAGCATTCTTTTGGAGTAACAGTTTGAATTTTTAGGTTTCACTCTGTTTTCTCCTATATTGACAAATGTAGTTCGAACTCTAAATCTAACAGGGTTTGTGCTAGCTTCTTGAAACTTGAAACAGTAAAGTAGTTCTACATTCTATTTTTATTTTTTGCTTCCTCTGGATGTAGACCTAAGCAGTGACTGACGAAAGACACATTCAATGAAAGGCGTTGTTAGGCTGCCAAAATACTACAGGCTCCTGAAATCTCAACATATTTTTTTTTCCGACCTTCATGATAATTTCAAGTAATGAGCAGTACACCAATAAAACGTGGATGTTCAAGTTCCATTCTCCTAGGTTGAAGCATTCGTTTGCAGTAACAGTTTGAATTTTTAGTTTTCACTCTGTTTTCTCCTATATTGACAGATGCAGTTCGAACTCTAAATCAAACATGGTTTGTGCTAGCTTCTTGAAACTTGACACAATAAAGTAGTTCTACGTTCTATCTCTAAGGTTTGTTTCCTCTTGATGTAGCCTTAAGCAGAGACTGGCGAATAACACTTTCAATGAACGGCATTGTTAAGCTTCCAAAAAACTACGTCTCCTGAAATCTCAACATATATTTTTTCATCCAATCTTCATGATTCTTTCAAGTATTGATCAGTACACCAATCAAACGTGGATGCCCAAGTTTTGTTCTTCTAGGTTGTAGCATTCGTTTGCAGGAACAGTTAGAAATTATAGGTTTCACTCTGTTTTCTCCTATATTGACAGATGCAGTTAGAACTCTAAATCAACCATGGTTTGTACTAGCTTCTTGAAACTTGACACAATAAAGTAGTTCTACGTTCTATCTCTAAGGTTTGTTTCCTCTGGTATCCTAAAGCTGGGACTGGCGAATAACACTTATACTGAAAGGGGTTGCCAAACTTCCAACACACTAGAGTCTCCTGATCTCAACATATATTTTTTCATCCAATCTTCATGATACTTTCAAGTAATGATCAGTACACCAATCCCACTTGGATGCCAAAGTTTAGTTCTCCTAGATTGAAGCATTCTTTTGGAGTAACAGTTTGAATTTTTAGGTTTCACTCTGTTTTTTCCTATATTGACAAATGTAGTTCGAACTCTAAATCTAACAGGGTTTGTGCTAGCTTCTTGAAACTTGAAACAGTAAAGTAGTTCTACATTCTATTTTTATTTTTTGTTTCCTCTGGATGTAGACCTAAGCAGAGACTGACGAAAGACACATTCAATGAAAGGTGTGGTTAGGCTGCCAAAATATTACAGTCTCCTGAAATAACAACATATTTTTTTTTCCGACCTTCATGATAATTTCAAGTAATGAGCAGTACACCAATAATACGTGGATGTTCAAGTTTCGTTCTCCTAGGTTGAAGCATTCGTTTGCAGTAACAGTTTGAATTTTTAGTTTTCACTCTGTTTTCTCCTATATTGACAGATGCAGTTCGAACTCTAAATCAAACATGGTTTGTGCTAGCTTCTTGAAACTTGACACAATAAAGTAGTTGTACGTTCTATCTCTAAGGTTTGTTTCCCCTTGATGTAGCCTTAAGCAGAGACTGGCGAATAACACTTTCAATGAAAGGCGTTGTTATGCTTCCCAAAAACTACCATCTCCTGAAATCTCAACATATATTTTTTCATCTAATCTTCATGATTCTTTCAAGTATTGATCAGTACACCAATCAAACGTGGATGCCCAAGTTTTGTTTTTCTAGGTTGTAGCATTCGTTTGCAGGAACAGTTAGAAATTATAGGTTTCACTCTGTTTTCTCCTATATTGACAGCTGCAGTTAGAACTCTAAATCAAACACGGTTTGTGCTAGCTTCTTGAAACTTGACAGAATAAAGTACTTCTACGTTCTATCTCTAAGGTTTGTTTCCTCTTGTATCCTAAAGCTGGGACTGGCGAATAACACTTATACTGAAAGGGGTTGCCAAACTTCCAACACACTAGAGTCTCCTGAAATCTCAACATATATTTTATCATCCAATCTTCATGATACTTTCAAGTAATGATCAGTACACCAATCCCACTTGGATGCCAAAGTTTAGTTCTACTAGATTGAAGCATTCTTTTGGAGTAACAGTTTGAATTTTTAGGTTTCGCTCTGTTTTCTCCTATATTGACAAATGTAGTTCGAACTCTAAATCAAACACGGTTTGTGCCAGCTTCTTGAAACTTGAAAGAGTAAAGTAGTTCTACATTCTATTTTTATTTTTTGTTTCCTCTGGATGTAGACCGAAGCAGAGACTGACGAAAGACACATTCAATGAAAGGCGTTGTTAGGCTGCCAAAATACTACAGGCTCCTGAAATCCCAACATATTTTTTTTTTCCAACCTTCATGATAATTTCAAGTAATGAGCAGTACACCAATAAAACTTGGAGGTTCAAGTTTCGTTCTCCTAGGTTGAAGCATTCGTTTGCAGTAACAGTTTGAATTTTTAGTTTTCACTCTCTTTTCTCCTATATTGACTGATGCATTTCGAACTCTAAATCAAACATGGTTTGTGCTAGCTTCTTGAAACTTGACACAATAAAGAAGTTCTATGTTCTATCTTTAAGGTTTGTTTCCTCTTAATGTAGCCTTAAGCAGAGACCGGCGAATA